>NC_092718.1:66173838-66293450 GCF_047496885.1 Scyliorhinus torazame
CACTGCTGCCTTGCTGCATTCCCCCAGAGCACACTGCTGCCTTGCTGCATTCCACCAGAGCACACTGCTGCCTTGCTGCATCCCCCCAGAGCACACTGCTGCCTTGCTGTATTCCCCCAGAGCACACTGCTGCTTAGCTGCATCCCCCCAAAGCACACTGCTGCTGTACTGCATTCCCCCAGAGCACACTGCTGCCTTGCTGCATCCCCCCAGAGCACATTGCTGGCTAGCTGCATCCCCCAGAGCACACTGCTGCCTTGCTGCTTTCCCCCAGAGCACACTGCTGCCTTGCTGCATCCCCCCAGAGCACACTGCTGCCTTGCTGCATTCCCCCAGAGCACACTGCTGCCTAGCTGCATCCCCCAGAGCACACTGCTGCCTTGCTGCATTCCCCCAGAGCACACTGCTGCCTAGCTGCATCCCCCAGAGCACACTGCTGCCTTACCGCATTCCCTCAGAGCACACTGCTGCCTTGCTGCATCCCCCCAGAGCACACTGCTGCCTTGCTGCATTCCCCAGAGCACACTGCTGCCTTGCTGCATTCCCCCAGAGCACACTGCTGCCTTGCTGCATCCCCCAGAGCACACTGCTGCCTTGCTGCATCCCCCAGAGCACACTGCTGCCTAGATGCATCCCCCCAGAGCACAGTGCTGCCTTGCTGCATCCCCCCAGAGCACACTGCTGCCTAGCTACATCCCTCCCAAAGCACACTGCTGCCTAGCTGCATTCCCTCAGAGCACACTGCTGCCTTGATGCATCCCCCCAGAGCACACTGCTGCCTTGCTGCATTCCCCCAGAGCACACTGCTGCCTAGCTACATCCCTCCCAGAGCACACTGATGCCGAGCTGCATCCTCCAGAGCACACTGCTGCCTAGCTGCATTCTCCCAGAGCACACTGCTGCCTAGCTGCATTCCCTCAGAGCACACTGCTGCCTAGCTGCATTCCCCCAAAGCACACTGCTGCCTAGCTGTATTCCCCCAGAGCACACTGCTGCCTAGCTGCATCGCCCCAGAGCACACTGCTGCCTAGCTGCATTCCATCAGAGCACACTGCTGCTGTACTGCAATCCCTCAGAGCATACTGCTGCCTAGCTGCATCCCCCCAGAGCACACTGCTGCCTTGCTGCATCCCCCCAGAGCACATTGCTGCTGTACTGCAATCCCTCAGAGCACACTGCTGCCTAGCTGCATCCCCCCAGAGCACACTGCTGCCTTGCTGCATTTCCCAGAGCACACTGCTGCCTAGCTGCATCCCCCCAGTGCACACTGCTGCTGTACTGCAATCCCTCAGAGCACACTGCAGCCTTGCTGCATCCCCCCAGAGCACACTGCTGCCTTGCTGCATCCCCCCAGAGCACACTGCTGCTGTACGGCAATCCCTCAGAGCACACTGCTGCCTAGCTGCATCACCTGGAGCACACTGCTGCTGTACCGCATCCCCCCAGAGCACACTGCTGCTGTACTGCATTCCCCCAGAGCACACTGCTGCCTTGCTGCATCCCCCCAGAGCACACTGCTGCCTTGCTGCATCCCCCCAGAGCACACTGCTGCTGTACTGCATTCCCCCAGAGCACACTGCTGCCTTGCTGCATCCCCCCAGAGCACACTGCTGCCTTGCTGCATTCCCCCAGAGCACACTGCTGCCTTGCTGCATCCCCCCAGAGCACACGGCTGCTTTGCTGCATCCCCACAGAGCACACTGCTGCCTTGCTGCATTCCCCCCAGAGCACACTGCTGTCTTACTGCATCCCCCCAGAGCACACTGCTGCTGTACTGCATCCCCCTAGAGCACACTGCTGCTGTACTGCATCCCCCCAGAGCACACTGCTGCTGTACTGCATTCCCCCAGAGCACACTGCTGCCTTGCTGCATCCCCCCAGAGCACACTGCTGCCTTGCTGCATCCCCCCAGAGCACACGTCTGCGTTGCTGCATTCCCCCAGAGCACACTGCTGCCTAGCTCTATCCCCCCAGAGCACACTGCTGCCTTGCTGGATCCCACCAGAGCACACTGCTGCCTTGCTGCATCCCACCAGAGCACACTGCTGCTGTACTGCATTCCCCCAGAGCACACTGCTGGCTAGCTGCATCCCCCCAGAGCACAATGCTGCCTTACCACATCCCCCCAGAGCACACTGCTGCCTAGCTGCATCCCCCCAGAGCACACTGCTGCCTTGCTGCATCCCCCCAGAGCACACTGCTGCCTTGCTGCATCCCACCAGAGCACACTGCTGCCTTGCTGCATCCCCCCAGAGCACACTGCTGCCTTGCTGCATCCCCCCAGAGCACACTGCTGCCTTGCTGCATTCCCCTAGAGCACACTGCTGCCTTGCTGCATCCCCCCAGAGCACACTGCTTTGCTACATCCCCCCAGAGCACACTGCTGCCTTGCTGCATCCCCCCAGAGCACACTGCTGCCTAGCTGCATTCCCTCAGAGCACACTGCTGCCTTGCTGCATCCTCCCAGAGCACACTGCTGCCTAGCTACATCCCTCCCAGAGCACACTGCAGCCTAGCTGCATCCCCCCAGAGCACACGGCTGCTTTGCTGCATCCCCGCAGAGCACACTGCTGCCTTGCTGCATTCCCCCCAGAGCACACTGCTGTCTTACTGCATCCCCCCAGAGCACACTGCTGCTGTACTGCATCCCCCCAGAGCACACTGCTGCTGTACTGCATCCCCCCAGAGCACACTGCTGCTGTACTGCATTCCCCCAGAGCACACTGCTGCCTTGCTGCATCCCCCCAGCGCACACTGCTGCCTTGCTGCATCCCCCCAGAGCACACGTCTGCCTTGCTGCATTCCCCCAGAGCACACTGCTGCCTAGCTGCATCCCCCCAGAGCACACTGCTGCCTTGCTGCATCCCACCAGAGCACACTGCTGCCTTGCTGCATCCCACCAGAGCACACTGCTGCTGTACTGCATTCCCCCAGAGCACACTGCTGGCTAGCTGCATCCCCCCAGAGCACAATGCTGCCTTACCACATCCCCCCAGAGCACACTGCTGCCTTGCTGCATTCCCCCCAGAGCACACTGCTGCATTGCTGCATTCCCCCAGAGCACACTGCTGCCTTGCTTCATCCCACCAGAGCACACTGCTGCTTTGCTGCATCCCCCCAGAGCACACTGCTGCCTTGCTGCATTCCCCCCAGAGCACACTGCAGTCTTACTGCATCCCCCCAGAGCACACTGCTGCTGTACTGCATCCCCCCAGAGCACACTGCTGCTGTACTGCATTCCCCCAGAGCACACCGCTGCCTTGCTGCATCCCCCCAGAGCACACTGCTGCCTTGCTGCATCCCCCCAGAGCACACTGCTGCCTTGCTGCATGCCCCCAGAGCACACTGCTGCCTTGCTGCATCCCACCAGAGCACACTGCTGCCTTGCTGCATCCCACCAGAGCACACTGCTGCCTTGCTGCATCCCCCCAGAGCACACTGCTGCCTTGCTGCATTCCCCCAGAGCACACTGCTGCCTAGCTGCATCCCCAGAGCACACTGCTGCCTAGCGGCTACGCCCCAGAGCACACTGCTGCTGTACTGCAATCCCTCAGAGCACACTGCTGCCTTGCTGTATTCCCCCAGAGCACACTGCTGCCTAGCTGCATCCCTCCCCCAGAGCACACTGCTGCCTAGCTGCATCCCCCAGAGCACACTGCTGCCTAGCTGCATTCCCCCAGAGCACACTGCTGCTGTACTGCAACCCCTCAGAGCACACTGCTGCCTAGCTGCATCGCCCCAGAGCACACTGCTGCTGTACTGCAATCCCTCAGAGCACACTGCTGCCTTGCTGCATCCCCCCAGAGCACACTGCTGCCTTGCTGCATCCCCCCAGAGCACACTGCTGCCTAGCTACATCCCCCCCAGAGCACACTGCTGCCTAGCTGCATCACCCCAGAGCACACTGCTGCAGTACTGCAATCCCTCAGAGCACACTGCTGCCTTGCTACATCCCCCCAGAGCACACTGCTGCCTAGCTACATCCCTCCCAGAGCACACTGCTGCCTAGCTGCATCCCCCCAGAGCACACTGCTGCCTTGCTGCATCCCCCCAGAGCACACTGCTGCCTAGCTGCATCCCCACAGAGCACACTGCTGCCTAGCTGCATCCCCCCAGAGCACACTGCTGCCTTGCTGCATCCCCCCAAAGCACACTGCTGCCTAGCTGCATCCCCACAGAGCACACTGTTGCCTTGTTGCATCCCCCCAGAGCACACTGCTGCCTAGCTACATCCCTCCCAGAGCACACTGCTGCCTAGCTGCATTCCCTCGGAGCACACTGCTGCCTTGCTGCATCCCCCCAGAGCACACTGCTGCCTTGCTGCATCCCCCCAGAGCACACTGCTGCCTAGCTACATCCCCCCCAGAGCACACTGCTGCCTAGCTGCATCGCCCCAGAGCACACTGCTGCCTAGCTGCATCCCCCCCAGAGCACACTGCTGCAGTCCTGCAATCCCTCAGAGCACACTGCTGCCTTGCTACATCCCCCCAGAGCACACTGCTGCCTAGCTACATTCCTCCCAGAGCACACTGCTGCCTAGCTGCATCCCCCCAGAGCACACTGCTGCCTTGCTGCATCCCCCCAAAGCACACTGCTGCCTAGCTGCATCCCCACAGAGCACACTGTTGCCTTGTTGCATCCCCCCAGAGCACACTGCTGCCTAGCTACATCCCTCCCAGAGCACACTGCTGCCTAGCTGCATTCCCTCAGAGCACACTGCTGCCTTGCTGCATCCCCCCAGAGCACACTGCTGCCTAGCTACATCCCCCCCAGAGCACACTGCTGCCTAGCCATATCCCTCCCAGAGCACACTGCTGCCTAGCTGCATTCCCTCAGAGCACACTGCTGCCTAGCTGCATTCCCCCAGAGCACACTGCTGCCTAGCTACATCCCCCCCAGAGCACACTGCTGCCTTGCTGCATCCCCCCAGAGCACACTGCTGCCTTGCTGCATCCCCCCAGAGCACACTGCTGCCTAGCTGCATCCCCCCCAGAGCACACTGCTGCCTTGCTGCATCCCCCCAGAGCACACTGCTGCCTAGCTACATCCCTCCCAGAGCACACTGCTGCCTAGCTGCATCCCCCCAGAGCACACTGCTGCCTAGCTACATCCCTCCCAGAGCACACTGCTGCTTAGCTGCATACCCCCAAAGCACACTGCTGCTGTACTGCATCCCCCCAGAGCACACTGCTGCCTTGCTGCATCCCCCCAGAGCACACTGCTGCTTAGCTGCATACCCCCAAAGCACACTGCTGCTGTACTGCATCCCCCCAGAGCACACTGCTGCTTAGCTGCATACCCCCAAAGCACACTGCTGCTGTACTGCATCCCCCCAGAGCACACTGCTGCTGTGCCGCATTCCTCCCAGAGCACACTGCTCCGACACTGCATTCCCTCCCAGAGCACACTGCTGCTGTGCTGCACTCCCCCAGCGAGCATACTGCACTGGTCTGTTCTTTGTTACTGAATGTTGCTCTAAGAGTCTAAGTCCCTTTCTCAAAGCTGTGTTCCATTTGATTTCAGACAATGTGGGGATATCATTGTTATTGAGGTGGAAAACCAGTCTGGCTTCCCGCAAGGCAGGGTAATGGCTGTACTGAAGGCAGAAACTGTGTCTAAAGACTGGTAAGTGTGTGAAAAGAGAATGAGAAACCCATGAAATAGCTACTGCACTGTCACTGAAGCCCTGTCCAACGCCTGATACGAACATTATACATTAGGGACACTATGCTGGAGACACATTTTGCAGCCAAATTACTTATAACTATGTGTTTAAAAAAGGGTGGGGGTGTTTTAATCCAATCTGACATATTGCTGGATTTGATTAGTTTTATAACCTTGCTATTGATATCATTACTTTCTAAAATGTACCACAGTCACCACAGAAACACTTTAAAAACATTCTTCGGACATGATCCTGTTCTTATTTCTATAACGTGGATTTATTCCTGTTCAGGAACTGTTCCTTTGATATTTCTGAGTAACAGTTTTCTAAAACAGAATATATGACAATTTGAGAACAACTGTCAAGGTTCCCGTTCCTCAATTCTGCGACATCTCCAGGATGCTCACTGGAGTTGGATATGTGCTGGCCGAACGTATTGTGTTGTGTACAGCCTCCTCCTATCTTACACAGGGCAATCCTACAGGCCTCAAGCTGTGTGCCGCCTCCTCCCTATCTTACACAGGTCGATCCCACAGGTCTCAGGCTGTGTGCAGCCTCCTCCTATCTTACACAGGGCGATCCTACAGGCCTCAAGCTGTGTGCCGCCTCCTCCCTATCTTACACAGGGCGATCCTACAGACCTCAGGCTGTGTGACGCCTCCTCCCTATCTTACACAGGGCGATCCTACAGGCCTCAAGCTGTGTGCCGCCTCCTCCCTATCTTACACAGGGTGATCCTACAGGCCTCAAGCTGTGTGCCGCCTCCTCCCTATCTTACACAGGTCGATCCTACAGACCTCAGGCTGTGTGACACCTCCTCCCTATCTTACACAGGTCGATCCCACAGGCCTCAGGCTGTGTGCCGCCTCCTCCCTATCTTACACAGGGCGATCCTACAGGCCTCAGGCTGTGTGCCGTCTCCTCCCTATCTTACACAGGGCGATCCTACAGGCCTCAGGCTGTGTGCCGCCTCCTCCCTATCTTACACAGGGCGATCCTACAGACCTCAGGCTGTGTGCCGCCTCCTCCCTATCTTACACAGGGCGATCCTACAGGCCTCAGGCTGTGTGCAGCCTCCTCCTATCTTACACAGGGCGATCCTACAGGCCTCAAGCTATGTGACGCCTCCTCCCTATCTTACACAGGTCGATCCCACAGGCCTCAAGCTATGTGACGCCTCCTCCCTATCTTACACAGGTCGATCCCACAGGCCTCAATCTGTGTGACGCCTCCTCCCTATCTTACACAGGGCGATCCTACAGGCCTCAAGCTGTGTGCCGCCTCCTCCCTATCTTACACAGGGTGATCCTACAGGCCTCAAGCTGTGTGCCGCCTCCTCCCAATCTTACACAGGTCGATCCTACAGACCTCAGGCTGTGTGACGCCTCCTCCCTATCTTACACAGGTCGATCCCACAGGCCTCAGGCTGTGTGCCGTCTCCTCCCTATCTTACACAGGGCGATCCTACAGGCCTCAGGCTGTGTGCCGCCTCCTCCCTATCTTACACAGGTCGATCCCACAGGCCTCAGGCTGTGTGCCGCCTCCTCCCTATCTTACACAGGGCGATCCTACAGGCCTCAGGCTGTGTGCCGTCTCCTCCCTATCTTACACAGGGCGATCCTACAGGCCTCAGGCTGTGTGCCGCCTCCTCCCTATCTTACACAGGGCGATCCTACAGACCTCAGGCTGTGTGCCGCCTCCTCCCTATCTTACACAGGGCGATCCTACAGGCCTCAGGCTGTGTGCAGCCTCCTCCTATCTTACACAGGGCGATCCTACAGGCCTCAAGCTATGTGACGCCTCCTCCCTATCTTACACAGGTCGATCCCACAGGCCTCAATCTGTGTGACGCCTCCTCCCTATCTTACACAGGTCGATCCCACAGGCCTCAATCTGTGTGACGCCTCCTCCCTATCTTACACAGGGCGATCCCACAGGCCTCAGGCTGTGTGCCGCCTCCTCCCTATCTTACACAGGTCGATCCCACAGGCCTCAACCTGTGCGCTGCCTCCTCCTATCTTACACGGGTCGATCCTACAAGCCACAGGTTGTGTGCTGCCTCCTCCCTATCTTACACGGGTCGATCCCACAGGCCTCAGGCTGTGTGCCACCTCCTCCCTATCTTACACAGGTCGATCCCACAGGCCTCAGGCTGAGTGCCACCTCCTCCCTATATTACACCGATTGATCCCACAGGCCTCAGGCTGTGTGCCGCCTCCTCCCTATCTTACACAGGTCGATCCCACAGGCCTCAGGCTGTGTGCCGCCTCCTCCCTATCTTACACAGGTCTACATGCAATCCACATGCAGGACTCTGGCATGCTCAGTGTCCAGAGGTGACCAAAGCAATGCCTGGCTGCTCCAGGACAGAGAGTCCGTGCCAGCACACCCTCAGAGCACAGCTGCACACAGTCCTTACCAGTGCTGATTGCCAAGGCAGTGGGGCTGCCTCTCACTCTCCTCCTATTGGCAGGCCCTCACAGATAGGAGGTCACTGGGCCCATTATGACTGTGCTGGCTGGAGCTAGCTTGATCAAAGATTTGGTTGAGGTAACAGAGGGTTGGTGAGGGTGGAGCAATTGGTATGATACACATAAACTTCCAAAAGGCATTCAATGAGCACCACATAATAGGCTTGCCAAAAAAGTTGAAACCCATGGGGAGAAAGGGAGAGTGACAGCATAGATTTGAAGTTGTTGAGTGACGGGAAACAGAGGTTGGTGGCGACAGTTGTTTTCCAGACTATACGGTCAGAAGGTACACAGTGGGATTTCCCCAGGGTTCGATACTAGGACCACTACTTTTCCTGTTTCATATTAATAGTCGAGACTTGGGCGTACAGAGCACAATTTCAACATTTGCAGATGACATAAGAACAGGAAGCATTGTGAAATGTGAGGACCGCGATAGAATCCAAAAGAACATAGGTTGTAGAATGGGCAGACAAGTGGCAGATACAATTTAATCTAGAGAAATGTGAAAAGATTAATTTTGGTGTGAAGAATGCAGAGAGAGACAATATGACATAAAGAGTATAATTCAAAAGGTGCAGGAACATAGGGACCAGGGGAAATTTATGAACAAATTATTGAAGGAAGCAGGTTGAGAAAGTGCTGAATGAAGCAGTGAGATCCTGGACATTCTCAACACAGATTGGCCGGAATTCTTCGGCCGCTGGGGAAACTGTCCCCATTGGCAGCGAGTCAAGAACCAAGGCGCACAGATTTTAAGATAAATGGGAGAAGATCCAAAGGCATCATGAGGAAAATCTATTTAACAGGATAAATAGTTAAGATCCGGAATGCACTACTTGAGAATGCACAGTTCTGGTCACAGGTTCAATCCTGGATTTCAAGGGAAAGACAGTGTGTTCATGCAGAAAATGTGGGGGTGGGATTAGCCGAGACCCTCTGTTAGGGAGATAGCACAGGCACAGCAGGCTGAATGGCCTCTTTCTGTGCTGTAGCCATTCTCTGATTATATGAAATTCCCATGTAAGGTCCATACCTCTGTAGTGTACGGTACTCCAAGTGCCTATTCAAGCATTTTTTTTAAATGTAAAGAGGGTTTCTACTGCAACTTCAGTGGCACAGTGGTTAGCACTGCTGCCTCAGAGCACCAAGTACCCGGGCTCAATTCTGGCTTTGGGTGACTGCCGGTGTGGAGTTTGCACTTTCTCCCCATGTCTGCATGGGTTTCCTTCGGGAGTTCCGGTTTCCTCCCACAGTCCAATGATGTGCAGGTTAAGTGGATTGCCCATGATAAATTGCCTTTTTGAGTCCAAAGATGTGGAGGTTAGATGGGGTTATGGGGGGGGAGGGTATTGGGCCTGGGTAGGGTGCTCTTTCGGAGTGTTGGTGCAGACCCGATGGGCTGAATGGTCTTCTGCACTTTTGGGATTCTATGTAATGGTGGAGCAGGCTCAAGGGGCTGAGTGGCTTAGTCCTGTTTCTTGTTTGTTTGTTCATAACTAAAATTCTCCATTCATCAATCCCCTTTGAAACCCTCTAGTGAAATTACATTCTTCCTGTCGGGCAGTGACCAGAACTGTGCACAGTACACAAGGTGTGCCCTGGTTCGACCTTTATATATAATCACAAATAAACTTTCCGCTCTTTTCTTCTGTGTCTTGGCTAATACAGGGACGTATCCTGAGTGCCTTATTCACCTTATCTACCTGGCCAGCTACCTTCTGGGATCTGTGGAAATCCACTGCAAGATCCTTCTGTTCCACTACCCCTATCAGTATCTTACCATTTATTGTCTATTCCTTTGCCTTGTTTATCCTCCCCTAATGCATTACCTCACACTTCTCCGGATTGAATTCCATTTGTCCTTTTTCTGACCATTGATATCAACTGGGCCATCTGCACCTTTCCTCTCGAAATCATGCATTTGTGTCATTTTCCTATCATCTGCAAAGCTCTTAATCATGCTCCTAGCATCTGAGAATCTAAATTGTGGCTACATACCACAAAAATCAAGGGTTCCAGTACTGAGCCTTGTGGAAACCCCACTGGAAACAGCCACTTCCATGAGCCTTTGCTTCCTGTTATATATTCATAGAGGTTTATAGTGTGAAAACAGGCCCTTTGGCCCAACATGTCCATGCCGCCCAGTTTTTACCGCTAAGCTAGTCCCAATTGCCCGCATTTGGCCCATATCCCTCTATCTCCATCTTTCCCATATAACTGTCTAAATGCTTTATAAAAGACAAAATTGTACTCGCCTCTACTATTGCGTCTGGCAGCTCGTTCCAGACACTCACCACCCTCTGTGTGAAATATTTGCCCCTCTGGGCCCTTTTGTGTCTCTCCCCTCTCACCTTAAACTTATGCCCTCTAGGTTTAGACTCCCCTACCTTTGGGGAAAAGATGTTGACTATCTACATTATCTATGTCCTTCATTAGTTTATAGACCTCTATAAGATCACCCCTAAAGTCCTACGCTCCAGGGAAAAAAGCCCCAGTCTATTCAGCCTCTCCTTATAACCCAAACCATTCCCAACTCCTATATTCAATGTTGTGACCAATGAAACCAAGCATGCTGAATGCCTTCTTCACCACCTGTGATTCCACTTTCAAGGAGCCATGCACCTGTACCCTAGATCTCTTTGTTCTATAACTCTCCCCAGGACTTTACCATTAACTGAGTAGGTCCTGCTCCGATTTGATCTACCAGAATGCATCTCCTCACATTTATCCCAATTAAACTCCATCTGCCATTCATCGGCCCACTGGCCCAATTGATCAAGATCCCGTTGCAATCCTAGATAACCTTCTTCACTGTCCATTATGCCACCAATCTTGGTGTCATCTGCAAACTTACTAACCATGTCTCCTAAATTCTCATCCAAATCATTAATATGAATAATCAATACCCGTGGACAAAGCTTACTGAGCTAATTTTGGAGCCAAGCTGTCACTTGCACTTGGGTATTAAGGGCACTCATTTTTCTGATCAGTCTTGTTTGTCAGCATTGTAATTTGTATTTAGCTAGAAGCTCTAATAAGAGACTTTATAACTAACACTATCCTGTCTGACTCCACCTCCCCTTCCTCCCCCCCTTACAGCAAACTCATCCAAGCTGCTGTTGTGACGAAGGACACGGTGGTCTGCTGCTTTCAGGATGAGGCCAGGGATTGGAGCCTGTACGTTTGGAGGGCTTGGGGATCCAGGGATTTCGAGCTCTTCTATCAGTCATACGAGAAGTTGGCGAGAATGGAAGTCAGCATGCACAGACGGAGGTAGCCCAGCGAATCTAATCCCCCCTCTGAATATGTTGGAGGGCGGAGGAGGAGGGCTGTGGAATTGACAGTGATTCTGTCCATGCGGAAACCATGGGGGCCACAAAACCCAACTAGATGAAAAAATACTCCTCTCTGATTTTCTCCGTGAACTTAGCCCCTGAAAGCACTAACCATGGTACAAAACATTGAGGGCGGCTGCTGAGATCAGACTGGACAAATGGGTGGAAAGCATTGTAGCTGCTCTTTCGCAGAATCTTGAACCTGTAAGAGATTCGAATCTCAGTCAGCGCTCCTGCTGGTTATTCCCATTTACAGTCAAATGTTTCTCTCTGCTGGGACAGTAAACCCAGATCTGATTTCTGTAAAGAGTTTAAATGGGAAGAATGTATTTATTGTGCAATAAATGTGAGAATCAAATTGTAAATTGTAAATGAAAAAGTTCTGAATCTGTAAGAGAATCAGTTGCCACTTTCAGAAATCATGTGAGGTACAGCATTGGGCCATACATTCCTCTTGGATGAAAGCTCTTGTTTTCTATTTCACTGCAGGTCAATCATCTCAGGTTAAGCAAAGAAATATTTAGGTACAGGTGACCCAGGGTTGATTTCGAGGACCAGTGTCCTTGCATGGCAGATAGACATGGCAGATACCCGATAGACATTGGATATGAAATTGGAAAATTCCCTGGATGCCAATAAAACAGCAACATTTGGGGCCACTTTGAGTATTTGGTGGGTGCACAGTGAACTATCTCAGCTGGGGATAGTGAATTGGACTTGTTGAGGTCAACCTAGGTATCGTGTCCAGTAGACATGCACCCAGTGATTTAAGCAAAATAACTACACCACAGGATTTCACAGTTTTAAAAATAAATTTAGATACCCAATTCTTTTTTTCCAACTAAGAGGCAATTTAGCGCGGTCAATTCACCTACCCTGCACATCTTTGGGTTGTGGGGGTGAGACTCACGCAGGCACGGGAGAATGTGCAAACTACATGCAGGCAGTGACCCGATGCCGATATCGAACCTGGGTCCTCGGCGCCATGAGGCAGTAGTGCTAACCACTGTGCTGCCCTGGATTTCACATTTTTAAACAAAACACAAACTTTATCCTTTTTAAAAGAATTAAACAAAACAAGCAGTTTTAACACTATAAGTTGTAATTATGTATGTTGGCCGGAATTCTGCGGCCATTGGGATTCGCTTTTCCTCCTGGAAGTGCACCCCCGCCTTCGGGTTTCCCGGCGGTGTGGGGTGGCTTCAATGGGAAATCCCATTGACAAGTGAACAAAGAACAAAGAAATGTACAGCACAGGAACAGGCCCTTCGGCCCTCCAAGCCCGTGCCGACCATGCTGCCCGACTAAACTACAATCTTCTACACTTCCTGGGTCCGTATCCCTCTATTCCCATCCTATTCATGTATTTGTCAAGATGCCCCTTAAATGTCACTATCGTCCCTGCTTCCACCACCTCCTCCGGTAGCGAGTTCCAGGCACCCACTACCCTCTGCGTAAAAAACTTGCCTCGTACATCTACTCTAAACCTTGCCCCTCTCACCTTAAACCTGTGCCCCCTAGTAATTGACCCCTCTACCCTGGGGAAAAGCCTCTGACTATCCACTCTGTCTATGCCCCTCATAATTTTGTAGACCTCTATCAGGTCTCCCCTCAACCTCCTTCGTTCCAGTGAGAACAAACCGAGTTTATTCAACCGCTCCTCATAGCTAATGCCCTCCATACCAGGCAACATTCTGGTAAATCTCTTCTGCACCCTCTCTAAAGCCTCCACATCCTTCTGGTAGTGTGGCGACCAGAATTGAACACTATACTCCAAGTGTGGCCTAACTAAGGTTCTATACAGCTGCAACATGACTTGCCAATTCTTGTACTCAATGCCCCGGCCAATGAAGGCAAGCATGCCGTATGCCTTCTTGACTACCTTCTCCACCTGTGTTGCCCCTTTCAGGGTGGCGGGAAAGAAGAATTCCACAGCCAGCAAACAATGCGCCGCTGAGAAACATGCGGCTGGGGAACCAGAGAATCGAGCCCATTATTCTCACTCATTACTTCCTCTAAGCTTTTTCCTGATAAGTCAGATCAACCTTAAAATTACTTACTTCTATGGGGACTACCCAAATGTATGCCATAGTCCTCTGGAATTTACTTTAGTTCATCTCAATTCCAGTTATTCTTTGAGGCAATATTCTTTATTTAATACCTCTTGATTATGGATACTGTAAGGATCCTCATGTTTAAACCTTGCTTTCCCTGTTTAAACCTTGCTTTCCTTGTGTAATTCCCTTATTCTCTGTTCTGCTCACTTCTGCAGTATCCCAGTTTTTAATTATAAACAAGAATAAACCCTGATATGTGCTCTTTGGACTGGTCCAAGAACCCCCCACTAAACTGTGCTATTTGACATGGTTCAGTGATGTCACCTTCTGATAGACGTGGCCAGCAGCCAATTGGCTCCATGGAAATCCCAGAACTTGGCAAATCCTCGATACGGATTGGCCCAGAAGGCACCTTGCTGTGGGACTCTGTTTGGCTTCAGATTTTGCTCTGAGTTCAGGAGCTGAGCAGAATCTCTCTCTCACTCCAAGTGAACAAACCAGCTGATGAGTATTTCAAACCTGAAGACAGAGCTGGGAGAGGAGGGGAGTGTAGGGTGGACTTCTGGATTCCTCTCCCTGTATGACCAGATCACTCTGAGGACTTGTGGAGGTTGCTGCTCTGATACTCTGTTTAACTGAGACAAACTGTTGGTCAATCTGCTGAAGCTGACAACCAATAAGCATCTGAACAGACCTGAACTACATCTTCCATGGGCGGGCTCAGGTCAACACAAGTTAAAGTGTTCCTGGAGGGGATCCCGCTGCCTGAAGGTTACAGCCAGAAGAGCCAAACCAGCTGCTGGTTTCAACACTCCATGTTCCGAGGAGATAGCCAACGACAAAGACTACAACCTCAGCAGTGAAGATACTCATCTCTCATTCCCATTTTAATCCCTGTTATTTTGATCCTTCGTTTCCCCACTGTGTGTCTGTCTTGTGTGGGTAGAGGGTGGTACAGTGAAGGGGGGATCAATTTTACTGGCAAACTGCTGTTCTATTGTCACCATTACATGTTTAACTCTTTTCTTGCTATAAAGTTTTTTTGTGTTTCACTTACAAATCTGGTGCCTGTAAGTCGTTGGAGCAGTCAAGGTGAAAGATCTCAACAACTTTATACAAATTATTGGTTAATTCACTTATGTTGGGACTCTGGGGCATGTGGGGCTGGAATTGACTGCGCACTCGCCCCGTGTATCGTAACAATACCTCAGTCCCATGTTCTGGTTGTCTTCTCGATGCTTCCCAGCTAATCTGCAGATTTCTTTCTTACCTCATGTCTCTGTGAGGACCACTATAGATTTTTTCACTCGTTTCACACTAGGTAATCCTCCAGTTTCTGTTTCCGAACAAAATTCTAATTGAGATTAAGCTCCACCCACATTCCACAGAATTAATTATAAAATTAGCTTGTTTTCTCTGCTTACGCTACAGGCCTCAATAACTGTCATTTACTTCTGCTATCATCTCTCAGTAATCGGCAAACTTCACGCACCATGTCCAAGTTGCAACTAACATTTGCAGGGGAGTGCTTCAATGTTAGAGGGTCAGTACAGAGAGAGGTTGCATTATCAAAAGGTCAGTACTGAGAGAGGTTGCTCTGTCAGAGGGTCAACACTGAGGGAGTGCTGCACTGTTGGAGGGTCAGTACTGAGGGAGGTTACAGTATCAATGGGTCAGTACTTAGGGAGGTTGCACTGTCAGAGCGTCAACATTGAGGGAGTGCTACACTGTTGGAGGTTCAGTACTCAGGGTGGTTGCATTATCGAAGGATCTGTACTGAGGGAGTGCTGCACTGTCAGAGGGTCAGTACTGAGGGAGTGCTGCACTGTCAGAAGGTCAGTACTGAGGGAGTGCTGCATTGTCAGGCGGTCAGTACTGAGGGAGTGCTACACTGTCAGAGGGTCAGTACTGAGGGATTGCTGCACCATCAGAGGGTCAGTACTGAGGGAGTGCTGCACCATCAGAGTACCAGCACTGAGGAAGTGTTGCATTGTCGGAGGGTCAGTACTGAGGGAGTGCTGCATTGTCAGAGGACCAGTACTGAGGGAGTGCTGCATTGTCAGACGGTCAGCACTGAGGGAGTGCTGCACTATCAGAGAGACAGTACTGAGGGAGTGCTGTCCTGTCGAAAGGTTAGTACTCCGGGTGATCAGTGCTGTGGATGTGCTGTATTGGTCTCATTGAAAAGCAGAGCACAGAGAGGGCATGAGGAGAGATTGCAGAGAAACCGGAGGGAGATGTGAATTCAGGGTTTTACAGTGGAAATCGTGACTTCTTCACTTGGAGTCAGGTAATAAAAAGAGCTGAACAGGTGATCTCAGTCTTCGTAACATCAGTCCTTATGTTTCTCACAGTTGTACTTAGAGGTTCAAATGCAAGACGGAGAGGAGAAAAACTTACAAAGATGATTGGTCATGGTTAAGGGAGGCCTTTGTACTGCAGGATGAGGTTAGAATAGTGAGTAGTTTTGATAAAGGAAAGGAAGCACTGTGCGGCACAGTAGCACAATGGTTAACACTGTTGCTTCACAGTGGCAGGGACTGGGTTCGATTCCCGCTTTGATCACTGTCTGAGCGGAGTCTGCCCGTACTCCCCGTGTCTGTGTGGGTTTCCTCCGGGTTCTCCGGTTTCCTCCCACAGTCCAAAGATGTGCAGGTTAGGTGGATTGGCCATGCTAAATTGCCCTTTAGTGCCCCAAAAAAGGTTAGGTAGGGTTACGGGGATAGGGTAGAGGTGCGGGCTTAAGTAGGGTCCTCTTTGTCGGTCTTAACGCTTCTGTATGAGAATCATGGATTTGAGCCGGGGGGATGGATAGTGTATACAGGAGGTGGAGGGAAGTGGGGCAGGTCAAGATGAAGGATTTGTATTTGGGGGAAAGGTTCGCCAGTCTGGAGGAGCTAAGGGAGAGGGTAGAGCTGCCGAGGGGTAGTGAGTTCAGATATCTGCAGGTTAGGGACTTTGCGTGAAAGGGCTGGAGGGCGATCCCTAGGTTGCCAGGATACACCCTGCCAGAGCGACTGCTGCTTCCGGATGTGGCAGGGGAGGGAAGAATTGGGGATATATACAAGTGGCTGGGGGCGCAGGGAGGTGAGCAGGTGGTGAAGATCAAGGAGAAATGGGAAGCTGAGTTGGGAGGGGAGAACAATTGGGGAGAATGGGGTAAGGCAATGCGAAGGGTAAACGCAACCTCCTATTGTGCAAGGAAGAGCCTGATACAGTTTAAGGTGGTGCAAAGGGGGCATATGACTCAGGTGAGAATGAGTGGGTTCTTCCAGGGGGTAGCAGATGAGTGTGAGAGGTATGGGCGGGGGCCAGCGAATCTCACGCACATGTTTTGGGATTGTGAAAAATTGGGACGGTTCTGGGCGGAGGTGTTTCCAGTCTGAGCCAGGATAGTGGAGTAGGAGGTGGACCCGGACCCCTTGGTGGCGATATTTGGGGTCTCAGAGAAGCCGGAGCTCATGGAGAGGAGGAAGGTCGATGTCGTGGCCTTCGCCTCTTTGATTGCACGGCGGCACATTTTACTGGAGTGGCGATCGGCATCGCCCCCAGGGGTAGCGGTTTGGCTGGGTGACCTGTACGACTTCCTGCAGTTGGAGGAGATAAAGTATGAGTTAAGGGACTCAGCAGGGGGGTTTGAGAAAAGGTGGGAGATGTTTGTGACCATGTTTGAGGAGCTGTTCGTCGCAGGAGGTTGGGGAGAGCGGGGGAAGAGGGTGCAAAAGGGGAAAAATCTGTACAGACAATATAGATGATTGTTGGAAAGTATGTTTCCGGGGTGTTTATTTGCTGTAACCTGCTTTGATCCATGTTTGTAACAAAATACATTTTTTTTAAAGTAGGTATGCTCTTTTTAAGGGCCGGTGCAGACTTGATGGGCTGAATGGCCTCCTTCTGCACTGTAGATTCTATGATTCTATGATCTCTTTATGTGATCCAGTCACATTTGGTGACAGTCTCATCGTTCTATGGGGCCAATGACCAGAGAGACACAGATAGAAAATAAGGTGTGTGTTTAACTTTCTGCCCCCCTCAGAGCCAGATGGAGGGAGCCTGATTAACAGGCTTCCAGTCACACAGGGAGAAGGTGAGAGGAGAGTTAGAACCAGGTAGTTTCAATCTCCAGCTGGCTCTCTGATACCTCAGGCCTATAGGATCGAAGGTGAGGACTGGATCCAGCAGGCCCTTGCAATGGAAGATCAAGGGGAGAATTGGAATGATCTTCAATTGGGGAGATTGGCAGGCAGGCATGTTGGCTGTAGCAGGGGGCTGGAAAGGCACCCACCCCTTGATCCAGCACACTCTTATCTCAGTTTAGCTACTGGGTTCCCCAAGGCCTGGGGAAACTGCTCACCCAGTTGCAAATGGTGGCTAAATTAAGGCATGCAACCGCATGAAGTATTTAAAGTACCACCCTGGGCGTGGGTTGGTCAACCCCACACATCTTTTAAAACTGAGGTTGGAGGGTTGGGGTCAGGATTCAGATTATGCCCTCCCAGTTTATCCTAACCTGCTCTTTGTTGGCGTTAGAATTCCTCCCCAAGGGGATTAATGGGGGAGGGGCTAAAGCATTAAAGGTGGAGATGAGGGTGTGATTGGTCAGATTGGTAGTTTCATGAACATCGTGTTGAACCAGGGGGACAAAGGTTTGATTGTTGGGGTTTTGGAAATGCCATTGTAAATGAGTCCAGAGAGAATTTTCTCCAGGGAGAACACAGAAGGAGAGGGGGAATGAGGAGGTTGCTGAGTGATGTGTGGTGGGAAATACAAGAAACTGGAGATGATCTTCTTTGTGATTGAGACGATGGGACTGAGGTAGCTACACTGGCTATTTAAACTGAACCACCCCTGGTAGTTTAGTCTGTGTTATTGGTCTGGTTTGAATAGTTTTTTTTGGTTCAGATTACTCTGGTGGCCTGATTTGAATTTGCTTTGGGCAGTTTGGTTTCAATTGTCTCCAGTAATTTATTCTGCTTAACTCCGGTTGTTTTCAATATTTCAGATGAGAAAAAGCCAAGAGTCAGTAAATATCATTGATTTGGACGGTGATGAGGTCACTAAAACCGATGGGAGTTTCAAAGCTGCACCTAATTTGTGATGGAGGAAACTGGAATAATAATCTTTATTATTGTCACAAGTAGGCTTACATTAACAGTGAAAATCCCCTAGTCGCCACATTCCGCCGCCTGTTGGGGTACACTGAGGGAGAGTTCAGAATGTCCAATTCACTTAACAGCACGTCTTTCGGGACTTGTGGGAGGAAACCGGAGCACCCGGAGGAAACCCAAGCAGACACAGGGAGAACGTGCAGACTCCACACGAGGATGATTTCAAAGGATGAGCCCATTGTTGTAGTCACTCTGCCCATCACCCTGCTCAACGTGAATTGTTACATCAATCGCCTGTTGATGAGTGTGACAAACACTCTGAAAGTCTGTGGTGAGGTAGCGATCATTCTCTGCTGTGCCATGAGCAAGTAGCATTTTTACAACAAGAGTAAGACATCAAGCAAACATTGAAAACATGTGTGTAAACAAAACTGAGGCAGTCAAGCAATGTTCTGTCTGTAAAATTTGATCGCGGAGTTGAGACACTGACTTAATCTGACAACGTGCCCATTTTACAGAGGAACCAAAGATTGACGCCAATCAGCTACATTACTTTCCACACTTATTCAAGCTGGAAATATTAAAATGATTGCTGCTGTTTTGGGGGTTTCATTTCCCTGTTGTTGTATTTTTCATTATTCCTATTCCCCTGCGTCATTTCTGGCTTCATGGTTTGCTTTACATTTCAGTTGTTACACCACAAACTCAACAACTCCTGCGATTTCTCCCCCGAGATCCAACATTTGAAAACAATGCCCTCAGTGATGTATTTAATAATTCCACAGCACTGTGGCATACTGAATGTACTAGAACTCTTTTATAGCTTGGCAGCACGTTACCATCCAGTAAAGGACCTGATTGGAGCCAGCTATTGTTTGAACATGAGAAAAACAATATTCAGAATTCTGATTGTCGTGCATCAAATTTCAAGAGTATTTTGAATGACGATGTGGACTTGGTTCTGAATTGTCTCTTCACTCACATGGACTGATTTTATCCATTATCCCCAGGCAGAAAATAAGTGGTAAGAATCCATGAGGTGTAGAAGGAGACTATTCGGCCCTTCGAGTCTGCACCGACCCTCCGAAAGTGTACCCTACCTAGGCCCACTGCCCTGCCCTATGCTAGTAACCTTGTAACCCCACCTAACCTGCACGTCTTTGGACTGTGGGAGGAAACCGGAGCACCTGGAGGAAACCCACGCAGACACGGGGAAAGCGTGCAGACTCCACACAGTCATCCAAGGCCGAAATCAAACCCCAGGCGCTCTGAGGCAGCAGTGCTACCCACTGTGCCACTATTCCGTGATAAGAATCAGAAGCTGGTCACAGGCTAATCTGCAAAGCAGCTTCTTCCCGATGTGCTTTCAGTGCGGAGCCTGGTCAAGGGCTCCAGTTTGTTGGGAGTGAGCCGGGTTGCTCACCAGGACATTGGAACGGAACTGGCGAAAAGGCGCGCTGGGTTTAACAGGACCAAACGGCTCTTTATCGGCGGCAGATCAAGTTTGGGGTGCTGTACCTGGCGGAACTCTGAGTGATGTCTGAAGGCCGGGAATATAATTTCAAAACCCCAGAAGAGGCCAATAACTTTATTAGAGATCATAAACTGGGGGAGAACTCAACTTTGATTTTTTTTAATAAATATTTTATTGATTGAAAATTTTTGGTCAACCAACACAGTACATTGTGCATCCTTTACACAATATTATAACAACACAAATAACAATGACCTATTTTATAAACAAAAAATGAATAAATAATAAATAACAAAAATGAAAACTAGCCCTTATTGGCAACTGCCTTGTCACAGGTAACACTCTTCAAAAATATAATTTAACAGTCCAATATATAATTATCTGTAGCAACGACCTATACATATTATACAGTATATATTAACAACCCTGAGAGTCCTTCTGGTTCCTCCTTCCCCCCCCCCCCCCGCCCCCCCCCCCAGTCCTGGGCTGCTGCTGCTGCCTTCTTTTTTCCATTCCGTCTATCTTTCTGCGAGGTATTCGACGAACGGTTGCCACCGCCTGGTGAACCCTTGAGCCGACTCCCTTAGGACGAACTTAATCCGCTCTAGCTTTATAAACCCCGCCATGTAATTTATCCAGGTCTCCACCCCCGGGGGCTTGGCTTCTTTCCACATTAGCAATATCCTGCGCCGGGCTACTAGGGACGCAAAGGCCAAAACATCGGCCTCTCTCGCCTCCTGCACTCCCGGCTCTTGTGCAACCCCAAATATAGCCAACCCCCAGCTTGGTTCGACCCGGACCCCTACTACTTTTGAAAGCACCTTTGTCACCCCCATCCAAAACCCCTGTAGTGCTGGGCATGACCAAAACATATGGGTATGATTCGCTGGGCTTCTCGAGCACCTCGCACACCTATCCTCCACCCCAAAAAATTTACTGAGCCGTGCTCCAGTCATATGCGCCCTGTGTAATACCTTAAACTGAATCAGGCTTAGCCTGGCACACGAGGACGACGAGTTTACCCTGCTTAGGGCATCTGCCCACAGCCCCTCCTCGATCTCCTCCCCCATCTCTTCTTCCCATTTCCCTTTTAGTTCATCTACCATAGTCTCCCCTTCGTCCCTCATTTCCCTATATATATCTGACACCTTACCATCCCCCACCCATGTCTTTGAGATCACTCTGTCCTGCACCTCTTGTGTCGGGAGCTGCGGGAATTCCCTCACCTGTTGCCTCGCAAAAGCCCTCAGTTGCATATACCTGAATGCATTCCCTTGGGGCAACCCATATTTCTCGGTCAGCGCTCCCAGACTCGCGAACTTCCCATCCACAAACAGATCTTTCAGTTGCGTTATTCCTGCTCTTTGCCACATTCCATATCCCCCATCCATTCCCCCCGGGGCAAACCAATGGTTGTTTCTTATCGGGGACCCCCCCCCAAGGCTCCAGTCTTTCCCCTATGCCGTCTCCACTGTCCACCACCACCGGGCTTGTGGTGTAGTTCCTCGGTGAGAACGGCAATGGGGCTGTCACCATAGCCTGTAGGCTAGTCCCCCTACAGGACGCCCTCTCTAATCTCTTCCACGCCGCTCCCTCCTCCTCTCCCATCCACTTACTCACCATTGAAATATTAGCGGCCCAATAATACTCACTTAGGCTCGGTAGTGCCAGCCCCCCCCATCCCTGCTACGCTGTAAGAATCCCTTCCTCACTCTCGGGGTCTTCCCGGCCCACACAAAACCCATGATGCTCTTTTCAATCCTTTTTAAAAAAGCCTTCGTGATCACCACCGGGAGGCACTGAAACACAAAGAGGAATCTCGGGAGGACCACCATCTTAACCGCCTGCACCCTCCCTGCCAGTGACAGGGATACCATATCCCATCTCTTGAAATCCTCCTCCATTTGTTCCACCAACCGCATTAAATTTAACCTATGCAATGTACCCCAATTCTTGGCTATCTGGATCCCCAGGTAACGGAAGTCCCTTGTTACCTTCCTCAACGGTAGGTCCTCTATTTCTCTACTCTGCTCCCCTGGATGCACCACAAACAACTCACTTTTCCCCATGTTCCATTTATACCCTGAAAAATCCCCAAACTCCCCAAGTATCCGCATTATTTCTGGCATCCCCTCCGCCGGGTCTGCCACGTATAGTAGCAAATCGTCCGCATACAAAGATACCCGGTGTTCTTCTCCTCCTCTAAGTACTCCCCTCCACTTCTTGGAACCCCTCAACGCTATCGCCAGGGGCTCAATCGCCAGTGCAAACAATAATGGGGACAGAGGGCATCCCTGCCTTGTCCCTCTATGGAGCCGAAAATATGCAGATCCCCGTCCATTCGTGACCACGCTCGCCAATGGGGCCCTATACAACAGCTGCACCCATCTAACATACCCCTCTCCAAAACCAAATCTCCTCAACACCTCCCACAAATAATCCCACTCCACTCTATCAAATGCTTTCTCGGCATCCATCGCCACTACTATCTCCATTTCCCCCTCTGGGGGGGCCATCATCATTACCCCTAACAACCTCCGTATATTCGTGTTCAGCTGTCTCCCCTTCTCAAATCCAGTTTGGTCCTTGTGGACCACCCCCGGGACACATTCCTCTATTCTCATTGCCATTACCTTGGCCAGGATCTTGGCATCTACATTTAGGAGGGAAATAGGTCTATAGGACCCGCATTGTAGCGGGTCCTTTTCCTTCTTTAAGAGAAGCGATATCGTTGCTTCAGACATAGTCGGGGGCAGTTGTCCCCTTTCCTTTGCCTCATTAAAGGTCCTCGTCAGTACCGGAGCGAGCAAGTCCACATATTTTCTATAGAATTCGACTGGGAATCCATCCGGTCCCGGGGCCTTTCCCGCCTGCATGCTCCTAATTCCTTTCACCACTTCTTCTACCTCGATCTGTGCTCCCAGTCCCACCCTTTCCTGCTCTTCCACCTTGGGAAATTCCAGCCGATCCAAGAAGCCCATCATTCTCTCCCTCCCATCCGGGGGTTGAGCTTCATATAATTTTTTATAAAATGTCTTGAACACTCCATTCACTCTCTCCGCTCCCAGCTCCATCTCTCCTTCCTCATACCTCACTCCCCCTATTTCCCTCGCTGCTCCCCTTTTCCTCAATTGGTGTGCCAGCAACCTGCTCGCCTTCTCCCCATATTCGTACTGTACACCCTGTGCCTTCCTCCATTGTGCCTCTGCAGTGCCCGTAGTCAGCAAGTCAAATTCTACATGTAGCCTTTGCCTTTCCCTGTACAGTCCCTCCTCCGGTGCTTCCGCATATTGTCTGTCCACCCTCAAAAGTTCTTGCAGCAACCGCTCCCGTTCCGTACTCTCCTGCTTCCCTTTATGTGCCCTTATTGATATCAGCTCCCCTCTAACCACCGCCTTCAACGCCTCCCAGACCACTCCCACCTGGACCTCCCCATTATCATTGAGTTCCAAGTACTTTTCAATGCACCCCCTCACCCTTAGACACACCCCCTCATCTGCCATTAGTCCCATGTCCATTCTCCAGGGTGGGCGCCCTCCTGTTTCCTCCCCTATCTCCAAGTCTACCCAGTGTGGAGCGTGATCCGAAATGGCTATAGCCGTATACTCCGTTCCCCTCACCTTCGGGATCAATGCCCTTCCCAGCACAAAAAAGTCTATTCGCGAGTAGACTTTATGGACATAGGAGAAAAACGAGAACTCCTTACTCCTAGGTCTGCTAAATCTCCACGGGTCTACACCTCCCATCTGCTCCATAAAATCTTTAAGTACCTTGGCTGCTGCCGGCCTCCTTCCAGTCCTCGACTTCGACCTATCCAGCCCTGGTTCCAACACCGTATTAAAATCTCCCCCCATTATCAGCTTTCCCATCTCTAGGTCCGGAATGCGTCCTAGCATCCGCCTCATAAAATTGGCATCATCCCAGTTCGGGGCATATACGTTTACCAAAACCACCGTCTCCCCCTGTAGTTTGCCACTCACCATCACGTATCTGCCCCCATTATCCGCAACTATAGTCTTTGCCTCGAACATTACCCGCTTCCCCACTAATATAGCCACCCCCCTGTTTTTCGCATCTAGCCCCGAATGGAACACCTGCCCCACCCATCCTTTGCGTAGCCTAACCTGGTCTATCAGTTTCAGGTGCGTTTCCTGTAACATAACCACATCTGCCTTAAGTTTCTTAAGGTGTGCGAGTACCCGTGCCCTCTTTATCGGCCCGTTCAGCCCTCTCACGTTCCACGTGATCAGCCGGGTTGGGGGGCTTCCTACCCCCCCCCCCCCCTTGTCGATTAACCATCACCTTTTTCCAGCTCCTCACCCGGTTCCCACGCAGCTGTATCTCCCCCAGGCGGTGCCCCCCCGCCCATCCTCTCCCATACCAGCTCCCCCCTCTCCCCAGCAGCAGCAACCCAGTAATTCCCCCCTCCCACCCACCCCCCCCCCCCCCGCTAGATCCCCCGCTAGCGTAATTACTCCCCCCATGTTGCTCCCAGAAGTCAGCAAACTCTGGCCGACCTCGGCTTCCCCCCGTGACCTCGGCTCGCACCGTGCGACGCCCCCTCCTTCCTGCTTCCCTATTCCCGCCATGATCATCATAGCGTGGGAACCGAGCCCGCTCTTCCCCCTTGGCCCCGCCCCCAATGGCCAACGCCCCATCTCCTCCACCTCCCCTCCTCCCCCCATCACCACCTGTGGGAGAGAGAAAAGTTACCACATCGCAGGATTAGTACATAAAACTCCTCTTTCCCCCCTTTTTAACCCCCCTCTTCGCCCCCCACATTCGCCCCACCACGTTGTTCAAACGTTCTTTTTAATAACCCGCTCATTCCAGTTTTTCTTCCACGATAAAAGTCCACGCTTCATCCGCCGTCTCAAAGTAGTGGTGCCTCCCTCGATATGTGACCCACAGTCTTGCCGGTTGCAGCATTCCAAATTTTATCTTCTTTTTATGAAGCACCGCCTTGGCCCGATTAAAGCTCGCCCTCCTTCTCGCCACCACCGCACTCCAGTCTTGATAAACGCGGATCACCGCGTTCTCCCATTTACTGCTCCGAGTTTTCTTTGCCCATCTAAGGACCATTTCTCTATCCTTAAAACGGAGGAATCTCACCACTATGGCTCTGGGAATTTCTCCTGCTCTCGGTCCTCGCGCCATCACTCGGTATGCTCCCTCCACCTCCAACGGACCCGCCGGGGCCTCCGCTCCCATTAACGAGTGCAGCATCGTGCTCACATATGCCCCGATGTCCGCTCCCTCCACACCTTCAGGAAGACCAAAAATCCTCAGGTTGTTCCTCCTTGCGTTGTTCTCCAGTGCCTCCAACCTTTCCACACATCGTTTCTGATGTGCCTCATGCGTCTCCGTCTTCACCACCAGGCCCTGTATGTCGTCCTCATTCTCGGCTGCCTTTGCCTTCACGACCCAAAGCTCCCGCTCCTGGGTCTTTTGTTCCTCCTTTAGCCCTTCGATCGCCTGTAGTATCGGGACCAACAGCTCTTTCTTCATTTCCTTTTTGAGCTCTTCCACACAGCATTTCAAGAACTCTTGTTGTTCAGGGCCCCATATAAACTGCCACCTTCCGACGCCATCTTGGTTTTTGCTTGCCTTCCTTGCCGCTGTTCTGAAGGATCCACTGCAATCCGGCCACTTTCTCCTCCTTTTTTCATCCGTATCCAGGGGGGATTCCATTCTGGTTTACCGCACAGTGTTTTTAGCCATCAAAATTGCCGTTGGGGCTCCTATCAAGAGCCCAAAAGTTTGTTTCACCGGGAGCTGCCGAAACGTGCGACTCAGCTGGTCATCGCCGCACCCGGAAGTCAGAACTCAACTTTGATGGGAGACGGATAGGTTGGAACAATGGATTTTGGAGGATGCAGGTAGTGTGGTGGCCGTAGGGTCGGGGGGGGGGGGGTTCCTTCTTCTCGGGTGGGGTAATTTCATTGTGGCAATTTTGTCAGGGGAGTACTGCTCCCCCCCAACCCCTCCAGCCGTCTGTGGTGGTGTTTACTTTTTGTTTACTAATCACCTGTCCACTTCAATATTACACTCACATCTGTCAATAATCACCTGCCCCTTCAGCACTACACTCACATCTGTCAATAATCACCTGCTCCCTTCAGCAATACACCCACATCTGTCAATAATCACCTGCTCCCTTCAGCAATACACCCACATCTGTCAATAATCACATGTCCCCTTCAGTATCACACCCACATCTGTCAATAATCACCTGTCCCCTTCAGCAATACACCCACATCTGTCAATAATCACATGTCCCTTTCAGTATCACACCCACATCTGTCAATAATCACCTGTCCCCTTCAATATTACACTCACATCTGTCAATAATCACTTGTCCCCTTCAATATTACACTCACATCTGTCAATAATCACCTGCCCCTTCAGCACTACACCCACATCTGTCAATAATCACCTGCTCCCTTCAGCAATACACCCACATCTGTCAATAATCACCTGTCCCCTTCAGCCATACACTCACATCTGTCAATAATCACTTGTCCCCTTCAATATTACTCACATCTGTCAATAATCACCTGCCCCTTCAGCACTACACCCACATCTGTCAATAATCACCTGCTCCCTTCAGCAATACACCCACATCTGTCAATAATCACCTGTCCCCTTCAGCCATACACTCACATCTGTCAATAATCACCTGTCCCCTTCAGCAATACACTCACGTCTGTCAATAATCAACTGTCCCCTTCACCATTACACTCACATCTGTCAATAAACACCTGTCCCCTTCAGCATTACACTCACATCTGTCAATAATCACCTGTCCCCTTCAGCAATACACTCACGTCTGTCAATAATCACCTGTCCCCTTCAGCAATACACTCACGTCTGTCAATACTCACCTGTCCCCTTCAGCAATACACTCACGTCTGTCAATAATCACCTGTCCCCTTCAGCATTACATTCACATCTGTCAATAATCACTTGTCCCATTCAGCAATACACTCACGTCTGTCAATAATCATCTGTCCCCTTCAGCAATACACTCACGTCTGTCAATAATCACCTGTCCCCTTCAGCAATACACTCACGTCTGTCAATCATCATCTGTCCCCTTCTGTATCACACCCACATCTGTCAATAATCACCTGTCCCCTTCAGTGTCACACCCACATCTGTCAATAATCACCTGTCCCCTTCAGTATTACACCCACGACTGTCAATAATCACCTGTCCCGTTCAGCATTACACTCACATCTGTCAATAATCACCTGTCCCCTTCAGTATTACACCCACATCTGTCAATAATCACCTGTCCCCTTCAGTATTACACCCACGACTGTCAATAATCACCTGTCCCGTTCAGCATTACACTCACGTCTGTCAATACTCACCTGTCCCCTTCAGCAATACACTCACGTCTGTCAATAATCACCTGTCCCCTTCAGCATTACATTCACATCTGTCAATAATCACCTGTCCCCTTCAGCAATACACTCATGTCTGTCAATAATCATCTGTGCCCTTCTGTATCACACCCACATCTGTCAATAATCACCTGTCCCCTTCAGTGTCACACCCACATCTGTCAATAATCACCTGTCCCGTTCAGCATTACACTCACGTCTGTCAATACTCACCTGTCCCCTTCAGCAATACACTCACGTCTGTCAATAATCACCTGTCCCCTTCAGTATTACACCCACGACTGTCAATAATCACCTGTCCCGTTCAGCATTACACTCACATCTGTCAATAATCATCTGTCCCCTTCTGAATCACACCCACATCTGTCAATAATCACCTGTCCCCTTCAGTGTCACACCCACATCTGTCAATAATCACCTGTCCCCTTCAGTATTACACCCACGACTGTCAATAATCACCTGTCCCGTTCAGCATTACACTCACATCTGTCAATAATTACCTGCCCCCTTCAGTATCACACCCACATCTGTCAATAATCACCTGACCCTTCAGCATTACACTCATATCTGTCAATAATCACCTGTCCCCTTCAGTATTACACCCATATCTGTCAATAATCGCCTGTCCCCTTCAATATTACATCCACATCAGTCAATAATAATAATCACTTACTGTCACAAGTAGAATTCAATGAAGTTACTGTGAAAAGCCCCAATAATCACCTGTCCTCTTTAGCATTATACCCACAATTGTCAATAATCACCTGTCCCGTTCAGCATTACACTCACATCTGTCAATAATTACCTGTCCCCTTCAGTATTACACCCACAACTGTCAATAATCACCTGTCCCCTTCAGTATCACACCCATATCTGTCAATAATCACCTGTCCCCTTCAGTATTACACCCACAACTGTCAATAATCACCTGTCCCGTTCAGCATTACACTCATATCTGTCAATAATCACCTGTCCCCTTCAGTATTACACCCGTATTTGTCAATAATCGCCTGTCCCCTTCAATATTACATCCACATCAGTCAATAATAATAATAATCACTTACTGTCACAAGTAGACTTCAATGAAGTTACTGTCAAAAGCCCCAATAATCACCTGTCCTCTTTAGTATTATACCCACAATTGTCAATAATCACCTGTCCCCTTCAACATTACACACACATCAGTCAATAATCACTTGTCTCCGTCAGTACCACAACCACATCTGTCAATAATCACCTGCCCCTTCAGTACCACACCCACATCTGTCAATAATCACCTGTCCCTTCAATATTACACCAATATTATACCAGGGGCAGCACGGTAGCACAAGTGGATAGAACTGTGGCTTCACAGCGCCAGGGTCCCAGGTCCGATTCCACGCTGGGTCACTGTCTGTGCGGAGTCTGCACGTTCTCCCCGTGTCTGCGTGAGTTTCCGCCGGGTGCTCCACTTTCCTCTCACAGTCCAAAGCCGTGCAGGTTAGGTGGATTGGCCATGATAAATTGCCCTTGGTGACCAAAACGTTTAGATGGGGTTATTGGGTTACGGAAAAAGGGTGGAAGTGAGGGCTTATGTGGATCGGTGCAGACTCGATGGGCAGGTTGGCCTCCTTCTGCACTGTATGTTCTATGTTCCACATCTGTCAATAATCACCTGTCCCCTTCAGAATTACACCCACATCTGTCAACAATCACCTGCCCCCTTCAGTATTACACCCACATCTGTCAACAATCACCTGCCCCCTTCAGTATTACACCCACATCTGTCAATAATTACCTGTCCCATTCAGTATCACACCCACAACTGTCAATAATCACCTGTCCCCTTCAATATTACACCCACATCTGTCAATAATCACCTGTCCCATTCAGCATTACACCCACACATGTCAATAATCACCTGTCCCCTTCAGTATTACACCCACATCTGTCAATAATTACCTGTCCAATTCAGTATCACATCCACATCTGTCAATAATCACCTGTTCCCTCCCTTCAGTATCACACCCTTACATCTGTCAATAATCACCTGTCCCCTTCAGTATCACACCAACAACTGTCAATAATCACCTGTCCCCTTCAGTCTCACATCCACATCTGTCAATAATCACCTGTCCCCATCAGTATCACACTCTTACATCTGTCATTAATCACCTGTCCCCTTCAATATCACACCCACATCTGTCAATAATCACCTGTTCCCTTCAGTATTACACCCACATCTGTCAATAATCACCTGTTCCCTTCAGTATTACACCTACATCTGTCAATACTCACCTGTCCCCTTCAGTATTACACCCACATCTGTCATTAATCACCTGTCCCCTTCAGTATTACACCCACATCTGTCAATAATCACCTGTCCCCTTCAGTATTACCCCCACATCTGTCAATAATCACCTGTCCCCTTCCGTATTACACCCACATCTGTCAATAATCACCTGTCCCCTTCAGTATTACACCCACAACTGTCAATAATCTCCTTTCCCCTTCAGTATTACACCCGCATCTGTCAATAATTACCTGTCCCCTTCAGTATTACACCCACATCTGTCAATAATCACCTGTCCCCTTCAGTATTACACCCACATCTGTCAACAATCACCTGTCCCCTTCAATATTACACCAATATTATACCAGGGGCAGCGCGGTAGCACAAGTGGATAGCAGTGTGGCATCACAGCGACAGGGTCCCAGGTTCGATTCCCCGCTGGGTGACTGTCTGTGCGGAGTCTGCACGTTCTCCCCGTGTCTGCGTTGGTTTCCTCCGGGTGCTCCGGTTTCCTCTCACAGTCCAAAGACGTGCAGGTTAGGTGGATTAGCCATGATAAATTGCCCTTAGTGACCAAAAAGGTTAGGAGGGGTTATTGGGTTACGGTGATAGGGTGGAAGTGAGGGCTTAAGTGGATCGGTGCAAACTCGATGGGCCGAATGGCTGCCTTCTGCACTGTATGTTCTACATCACCAGTCCCCTTCAGTATTACACCCACATCTGCCAATAATCACCTGTTCCCTTCAGTATTACACCCACATCTGCCAATAATCACCTGTCCCCATCAATATTACACCCACAACTGTCAATAATCCCTCCATCTCCTCTCGCTGATTCCGCCTGAACTAAACTAAACTAACACCCCCTACCCCCTTCATTCCCTAACCCCCACCCCCTTTTATTGAACCTGCTAACAGCTTACATTTCCCCGAAGAAGTCGATAAACGGCTGCCACCTCCTGACGAACCCTAGCATTGATCCTCTCAGGCCAAACTTAATTTTCTCGAGCCTGAGAAACCCAGCCATGTCGCTAACCCATACCCCCGATTTCAGGGGCCCCAAGACCCTCCAGGATAATAGGATCCATCTCCGGGCTACCAAGGAGGCAAAGGCCAAAACGTCAGCCTCTCTCGCCCCCTGGACTCCCGGGTCATCCGACACTCCAAACATCACCACCTCTAGACTCGGAGCCACCCTTGTCTTTAATACCCTGGACATGATATTGGCAAATCTCTGCCAGAATCCCCTGAGCTTCGGACATGCCCAAAACATGTGGACATGGTTTGTGGGCCCTCCCGCACACCTCACACACCTGTCCTGCACCCGAAAAACCTGCACATCCGGGCCACCGTCATGTGTGCCCGGTGAACCACCTTGAATTGAATCAGACTGAGCCTGGCACATGATGAGGACGTGTTGACTCTAGTAAAAAGTCTTACAACACCAGGTTAAAGTCCAACGGGTTTGTTTCAAATCACTAGCTTTCGGAGCATTGCTCCTTCCTCAGGTGTTGACTCTACTCAGAGCATCCTCCCAGAGACCCGCCTCGAACTCTTTTCCCAACTCATCCTCCCCTTTACGCTTTCCCTCCCCTATCTGGGTTCCCTGGGTGGCGGTCGAAACGGAAAGGTTGAAACCTGCCTTCGCACAAAATCCCTTACCATCAGATACAGAAACCCATTTCCACCCGGCAGTTCAAACTCCTCCAAATCCTCCAAACAGGGAAAGCTCCCATCTATAAACAGATCCCCCAACCTCTCAATCCCTGCTCTCTGCCACCTCCGAAACCCCCCATCCAACCTCCCCGGGACAAACCGGGGATTACCACAAATTGGAACCCACACCGACGCTCCCTCCACTCCCATATGCTTCCGCCACTGCCCCCAAACTCTCAGAGCCGCCACTACCATTGGGCTTGTAGAGTACTGGGCCGGCGAGAACGTTACCAGTGCTCCTACACTTGTGCCCCTACATGATGCCGCCTCTACCCACTTCCACACCGACCCCTCCCCCATTCCCCACTTCCTGATCATGGCTATATTTGCCACCCAGTAATATTTCCTGAAGTTCAGTAGGTCCAACCCTCCCCCCCCCCCCTTGGCACCGCTCCAGCAGGACTTTCCTGCCCACACGAAACCAGAGGTCACCGCATTAACCCGCTTAATAAAGGTCTTTGATATAAAAATAGGGAGACACTGCAACACAAACAAAAATCTCGGGAGACCCGTCATCTTTAAGGTCTGTACCCAGTGGCAACGGGAGCATGTCCCACCTTAGAAAATTCTTCCCCCCCCATGATCAGCTTATGCGAGTCCAGGTCCGGAATCTTCCCTAACACCCACCTCATAAACTCCGCGTCGTCCCAGTTTGGGCATAAATATTCACTAATACCACTGGTATCCCCTCCCAATCACCATAACGTATCTACCCCCTGGTCCACCACTATGCTCCCTACCTCAAATGTCACCTGCTTATTGATCAAGATCACTACCCCCCCTAGTTTTAGAGTCTTGCCCCGAATGAAATACCTGCCCAACCCACCCCTTCCTCAGCCTAGTCTGATCTACCACCCTCAGGTGCGTCTCCTGTAGCATTGCCACATTCAAACTTTTCAAATGCGTGAACACGCGAGCCCTCTTGACCGGCCCATTCAGCCCTCTCATGTTCCATGTGATCGGCCAGTCTGCGTCCCACGCCTCCTCAGGCCCGCCCTCCGTTGACCACCGTCATCAACCTCCAATTTGTCTCTGAGCGTCAGTCCCTCCCCTGTCAGCAGAATAATTTCTCCCCCCTTCCGTATAACAAAATAGCAATCCCAACCCCCCTCAACAAACAGATCACCTACTCGCCCCCCACTGCGCTTCTGTGAGCTAGCCCGCCCAGTTAGCCTGGTAGCCCCCGCCCATGGCGCCAAGCATCCTATCCCCCACTGATCTCCCTCCCCCCAGCTCGAACATACATATGCAAAACATAACAATCCCCAACAAACACAAAGAAGAAAATTCCACCCAGCATCCCCCATTAAGAACAAACTTAACCCGCATACAAAACTGAGTAACGGCCCAAAACTTAGTGCAAAAATAATCTATACAGAACCCAAAGAGAAAAGAAATTTAGTAGCATAATAAGGACACAATTACTCACCCCCAAGTTCAGTGTCCTCCATCCCCTGCCAGTCCCCTGGCCTTAACAAAGTTCATTGCCTCATCCGGAGATCCAAAATAAAGTTCTTGACCCTTATTAGTGACCCACAAACGAGCTAGGTACTATGTTATTCTCTAAGTCTGAATAAAGATTGTAGACTTCCAGTTAACACAAATACTTTATTCAGTAGGTTTGTTCTGTTTCCAGAGCTTAACTAGATATAATACAGTCAAGAGGTATGACCAGTGAAGCTAAGGTAAACTGCCTATGCTGAGCTGTCTCTGTCTGCTGCTGCTCACTAGCCCTGTGCTTCTGAAAGAGGTGGATCCTCCCTTGGGCTGGACCCTTTATACCCATCTCTGATGCTGCCCTCTAGTGATGCTATGGCTGTTACATCTGTCTGTAGTCCCTGGTGTATGTGCAGATGTATGTACAGAAGTACAGATCACAACATCCCCCCCCCCCTTTTATTGGACATGTTTTCTAGACTGGCCTCAAGAAAATTGCATTACAAGTGGTGAGAATATGCAAATCTGCACACTGTGAAAATGATATAAGTAATACAGAAACAATTAACTTGTGAGTCCATTGTGAGAAATGTCCATATTCGTCTTGTGGGTGTGTTGAAGTGCTGTTACAAATCTAGCCGGTCGGGTGCCTTACGGCTTCTGCTGGAGCACCTTAACGGTGGTAGTAGGGATGATGGTTTGATGTCATCAAGAGTACTGTCTGGCGTTGTGTGGGGAGAAACGTCTTGTGGAAAATGGACTCGGCCAAGTCCAGTGTGGGAAATACTGGCGTTGTAGGTCGAATCTCTAATAGATCCTGGCGGTTACGGTGAAAAAGTACTCCCGCAGACGATTTGACAATGTAGGACCACGGTGCCTCCTGCCTGATCACTGTGGCTGACTCAGACCATCCGCCTTCTGGTCCCTGATTCTGATGGCGTCACCTATTGTCAGTGGCTTGAGTGGGATAGCATGTTGATTGTAGTATAGTTTTTGTTTGGAGCATAGTGCCCGCATGTCGTTGAGAACCGGTGCGTTGCTGGGGTCTCGGAATTGCTTTGCCGGTAGGGTTGTCCGGATGTCTCTGCCGAAGAGCATTTGCGCTGGTGACAGTCCTGAGCTCAATGGGGTTGCTCGGTACCGTAACAGAGCTAGGTTGATGTCGGAACGTGACTCGGCTGCTTTGCTGATGAGTCGTTTAATGATGTGGACATCTTTTTCCCCTGTTCCATTTGATTGCGGGTAACGATTCTGTGTCGCACCGTTGTCTGACCTCGACTTTTTCCTGTGTTTGTGGTATTGATTCTGTATTTCATTGTTCGTGAAAGCTGTTTTGCTTGTTTGTTCTGGAGCAGATGTGAATTTGTGAGATTCTTTATCATGCCATGGCATGTTTGTAGTCTTGTCATTGATTCGCAGTGTGCTGTGGCATTGTCCCTCACGCGCAGAGTTGTACCATGTTGTACAGGTCGTTGTTTCATTGTTGTTGTTTCTGTCTTGGTTGTTTTTGTTGGCGTTCTTGTTGTTGTTTTTGTCGTTTCTGTCTTGGTTGTTTTCGTTGGCGTTCCTGTTGTTGTCGTTCTTGTTGTCGTGCTTGTTGATTCTGTTTTCGTTGTTTTCGCTTTTATTCTTGTTCTTTTTCTTGTCATGCTTGTTGTTTCTAGGATGCTTCTTGTTGCTTTTGTCGTTTTTGTTGCGCTGCATGTTGTTTTTGTTGTTGCTGTTGTTCTTGTTTCTGTTGTGCTTCTTGCGGTTTTTGTTGTTCTTGTTGCGCTCAGTGAGTGTGCCATGTGGATGATTTGAGTAATTGTCACAGTTATTGGTGTCAGTATCCTTTGTGGTATCTGCTACATTAAGCATATCTTCTTGAGAATTGTGAGAATGATCTGATGTTGCATTGATGTTGGTGACATCAGTCATTTGTGGTGGATTCGATTCCTCTTCTTTGCTTACTTGGTACTCCTCTTCTAGAGTCATTTCAGGTTCACTTGAACCATCATTGATTTCTAGGTGCTCCTCTTTTGGAGTCATTTCAGGTTCATTTGAATCATCTGTGATCTCTTTGTGCTCCTTTTCTGGAGTCAAAATCTTCAAGATTTCAATTGACGTGGTCTCTCTGGACTCATGGGTGGCCGTCCTCTGATTATTGAGTGCTTCTGTGCAGACGAGCTGAGATATGTCAGTCTCGCTGTGATCCTGCACATCCTGTATGGGAATTGTGATTTCTTCATCACTTGTCTCACATACAGTGGGTAGACATTCAGCGTCTTCTTCTGGTGGCTCAAATAAGCTTGATAGATCTTCATGGTCTTGTACATGCATGGCATTCGCTATGGAGTATTTGCTTGCTTCCATTTTTGAGTCTGTCACCGAGCTGTTTGTGGAGGCTTGCGTCACTCTCTTTGTGGAAGCTTGCGTCGCTCTCTTTGTGGAGTCCTTCATTGCTCTCTCTCTGGAGTCCTTCATCGCTTTCTCTGTGGAGTTTGTCATCACTCTCTCTGTGGAGTCCTTCATCGCTCTCTCTGTGGAGTCTGTCATCGCTCTCTTTGTGGAGTCGTGCAGTGTTCTCGCTGTAGAGTCGATCTGTACTCTCTCAATGGAGTCGTTCTGTGCTCTCTGTGTGGCGTCGTCTTCGTCTTGGGTATTGCTGTCATCCAATGTACCGACGATCTGCCATGGCATCATGGTATTGGATTCATCTACCATGAGAAGAGTCGTATTGAGCTTTTCAACCGTGTTGCTGATGCTGTGAGGATCTCCAAATAACTCAGCCATGTCTGAGCAGTATTGTGTGTATTGTTCGTTGGACAAATCATCGCTTTTTGTTTCAGAGTTGTGATCGTTCTCTTCATGTTCAATGAACAAATCATGTTCTTGTGTGGAGGCTGGGACCCTTCGTGGTGCATGGACCACTCTCTGTTTCTTGGCGTCAGGCCGCAGCATAATTCTGCACTCACGAGTTGGGATGTCATATATGCTGGGCTGAAGATTCCCCATTCCGAAGAACTCATCGTCGGGGTCTTCACGGTACAACTCCTCTAGTTGCGGTTCGGATTTGGTACTGGGGTAGCCATCTCCCAAGATGAAATCCTCGTCTGAGTCGTAGTCTACACGGACCATATCATCTTCTAGGGCGGTGCTAACTGCTTGTTCCAGGGTGTTGTGAAAGTTATTTTCAACTGCTGGTGTAAGTTCAGGCATTGTTCTGTCTTTTGAGGCAAGAAAATTGGGTTTTGCAGCTTTAAATTTCTTTTTGTTCATTTTCGTGCATTTCCCTTTTAAGTGGGCGTGGTCCTGGTCCTCTGACATCATGATGCTCGTGACGTCATGCGTAGGACTCGATTGCCCATGCGCACACCGAGTTTCCTGTACTGTGCCCTCTTTTCACAACTGAGCATGTGTGGATCCTTTCTCAAGATGGCTGCCACTCAGAACCTCCATTTTCCTCCGATTCAACCCTGCCTCCGCCTCGTGTTCACGCACCTTTACCGATTTTGTTTTCTAAATGATGATTCTGTGTTTGTAGAGACTCAAAGTATTGATTTTGTTTTTGTTCATAAGCAAGGCATTTTTGTATAGCGCTTTCTAGAGTTGGATACTTATTTTGTGAAAGTTCTTCCCTCAAATTTTTATCAGATAGTCCAGAAATTAATTGATGCATTATCACAGTGTCTCTGAAATCAGCATAATCACAGCCTTGTGGTATTAACTTGAGATTTGGAATAAAATCAGAGATGGGCCCTCTGTTTCTCTGTCACGAGTTAAATCGTTCCAGCTTCTCACCAGCCTGACTGTTACAGCGTTCAGCAAATTTTTTGAGTATAATGTCTGCTTTGGTGTTGTCCTCACCTTCTAAGTAATAAATGCAATTATAGATTTCTCTAGCTTCATGCCCTCCTGTTGAGAGTAGTAGGGCTATTTTTGTTGTGACAGAGGCAGTGCTTAAATCATTAGCTGTGATAAATATTTGGAACAGCTGTTCAAACATTTTCCAGTTACAACTTAAATTACCGGTTGTTTCCAGCTGCCATGGAGTTCCAACAAGTTCCATCGAATCAGTTAGTCGCCAAGGATCCATTTGCTGCGAAGTCTTCCACAGTTGAATATCCGGTTTAAGTTTTTCTTCTCTTGCTTGTGTCTAGCTAGCTTTCTGAAATCACTCCTGGTATCATATGTTATTCTCTAAGTCTGAATAAAGATTGTAGACTTCCAGTGAACACAAATACTTTATTCAGTAGGTTTGTTCTGTTTCCAGAGCTTAACTAGATATAATACAGTCAAGAGGTATGACCAGTGAAGCTAAGATAAGCTGCCTATGCTGAGCTGTCTCTGTGTGCTGCGGCTCACTAGCCCTCTGAAAGAGGCGGATCGATCCTCCCTTGGGCTGGACCCTTTATACCCTTCCCTGATGCTGCCCTCTAGTGATGCTGTGGCTGTTACATCTGTCTGTCATCCCTGGTGTATGTGCAAATGTATGTACAGATGTCCAGATCACTACAGGTACAGCATGCCAAACTTCACCTCCTTCTTAAAGAGGGCCGATTTCACCTTGTTGAAACTTGCCCTTCTTTTGGCCAGTTCCGCACCCAAGTCCTGATAAATACGCAGCTTGTTATCTTCCCATTTGCAGCTCCTCGTCTGCCTGGCCCACCTCAAGATCTGTTGCTTGTCCAGGAATCGGTGCATTCGTACCACCATCGCCCTCAGCGGCTCATTCTTCAGCGGCTTCCTCATAAGTGCTCTGTGCGCCCTGTCCACCTTCCCCCAGCAGCTTCTCGAACATACGCGCCACATATGCCCCTGCGTCGAATCCCTCGCTGCCCTCCGGGAGACCAACGATCCTCAGCTTCTGCCTGCGCGACCTGTTCTCCAGATTCTCCACTTTCTGTTGCAGCCTTTTCTTGTGGTTCTTCATCAGCTCCATCTCCGCGGCCATCGCGGTTAGCTGGTCATCATCTCAGCAACCGCCTCTTCCGCCTTCTGGATCGCCTGGCCCTGGGCTTCCAATCTCTGCTCCACCCGGTCACTCCCTGTCTTAATCGGATCCAGGTATTCTTTTCTTTGTCCACAGCTGCCTCCGTTGACCCCTGGCCGGCAATTTAAGTCCCGAGCCTCCGCCATATTCTCTCCTTTTCAGACCACTTCTGGTTCACAAATCCATACACTGGTGGAGAATCCTTCTCCTCTACTTCACCAATCTCCTGTTTTGACGATCAAATCCCCCATAAATGGGGGGAAAAGGTCCCAAAGGTCCACCACGAGCAGGAGCTACCAAATAAGTGACCACTCACTTCATGGCCGTCACCAGAAGCCCAGTGAATACAATCCTAACCAGTTCAATCTCTCTTCATACGTCAGTGCTGCCATCCCAGGAATCAGCCTGGTGAACCTTCGCTGCACTTCCTCTGTAGCAAGAACATCCTTCCTCAGATAAGGAGACCAAAACGGCACACAATATTCCAGTGTGGCCTCACCAAGGCCCTGTATAATTGCAGCAAAACATCACTGTTCCTGTACTCGAATCCTCTCGCAATGTAGGCCAGCATACCATTTGCCTTCTTTATCACCTGTTGTACCTGCATGCTTACCTTCAGTGACTAGTGCATGCTTACCTTCATTGACCTGAGGACTCCCAGGTCTCGTTGCACATTCCCCTCTCCTAATTTATGGCCATTCAGATCTCTTCTCATTTTTGCTACCGAAGTGGGCACCCTCGCATTTCTCCAAATTATACTGCATCTGCTATTCATTTCCCCACTCACTCAATTTGTCCTAATCACACTGAAGGATCTCTGCATCCTCCTCACAGCTCATTCGCCCACCCAACCTGGTGACATCTGCAAATCTGGAGATATTACATTAAGTTCCCTCATCCAAATCATTTATATTGTGAATAGCTGGGGTCCTAGCACTGATTCCTGCGGTATCCCACGAGTCACTGCCTACCAATTTGGAAAAGGACCCGTTAATTCCTACTCTTAGTTTCCTGTCTGCTAACCAGTATTCAATCCATCTCAATACACTGTCCCCAATCCCATACACTTTAATTTTACAGGCTAATCGGTTTTGTGGGACTTTGCCAAAAGCCTTCTGAAAGTCCAAATAAACCACATCCACTGCCCCCCCCCCCCCCCCCCCCCCGCGTCAACTCTACTAGTTACATCCTCAAAGAATTCCAGTAGATTTGTCAAGCATGATTTCCCCTTCATAAATCCATGCCGAATCTGTCCGATCCTGCCACTGTTTCCCAAGTGCTCTGCTATAAAGCCTTTGATAATAGATTCTAGAATTTTCCCCACTACCGATGTCAGGCTTACTGGTCTTTAATTCCCTAGTTTCTCTCTACCTCCCTTTTTAAATAGTGGAGTTACGTAAGCTACCCTCCAACAGTTGTTCCAGAGTCTATAGAATCCTGGAAGATGACCGCCAATGCATCCACTATTTCTAGAGCCACTTCCTTCAGTACTCTGAGATATAGATTATCAGGCCCTGGGGATTTATCAGCTTGCAATCCCATCAGTTTCAACAACACCATTTCTCTACTAATTTCTTTCAGTTCCTCCCTCTTACTAAACCCTGCATTCCCAACATTTCTGGTATCTGATTTGTGTCCTCATTTGTGAAGACAGAACCAAAGTATGTATTTAGTTGCTCAGCCAAATCACAGCTGTTCTCCTTCAACAAATGGACAGGTGGAGCTTCCAGGTGAGCTGTTCCAGCTGTAATTCTTCTCACAGCCCCTGTCTGGACTTCTCTCTCGCTTCCAGACAGTGGTCTCTTTTCTGGGGGCGGGGCCTGTGTGGAGGGGTGGGTCTGCGGGTAGGGGAGTCCCCCTATTACATGGGTCCCTCTGGTCAGTGGTTCCCCCACTACAGCGGTCCCTGTGGGGGGGGTCTCTTTGGTAAAGAGGTGCCTGTGGGGGTCTCCCTATTAGAGGTGTCCCTGTGGGGGTCTCCCTATTACAGGGGCCCCTGGGAGGGTGTCCCAAGTAATCTGGGGGGTGGTTTAGGACTGCTTTGCAGTTCTCTGGTGGTGGGGGTAGGGGCACAGGACCTCGTTATTGGGCTTCCCGTTCGGGAATCCCTCGTGTTGCACACCATGCATAAATTTGCATGGCAAGGAATACTGAATTGCTTGTTGATTTGCTCTCCCAGGGGAATAGTAAATAGTAAACCGGTTGCAATTTACCTCTGGCAGGAGAACATAGGGCTGGATTCTCCGATTTTGAGAATAAGTGCTGATGCCGGCGTGGAAACAGTGGTGTTTTACGACAGGAAGAACGGCACAACAGCTGCACCGAATCAACAACTCTAAATGGGCTAGCACTATCGCCATGTGGAACACAATCAATTCCATGGAAAACGGCGCCGGATTCGCTGTGATTGGCGCACATGAAGCTCACACGCCGCAGCCGCACTTAAACGAAGATTCCCCCATACACACCGTCTCAGTCAACAAGATGGCCGGAAGGAGAGCAGCGCCACGGTTCAGGGACAATGAGCTGGACACCCTCCTGGACACCGTGGATGAGAGAAGGATCAACCTGTACCCCGGCCCGGGAAGAAGGCCGCTAGGCGCCGCCGTTTGCCGTGCTTGGGCGCAGGTGGCAGAGGCGGTCAGCACCATGGGCAACTTTACCCGGACTGGCCAGCAGTGCTTGAAGACACTCCACCACCCCATCAGGGCTGCCAGGGTGAGTTGGCTCACATTCGTCCCACAAACCAGTAACCCTCCCCTCCTCCCCAGGAGACGGTTGAACCCCCACCCTGCCCCACATGCCAGCACCCATGCCAGCCCCAATGGTCGGGTGCCTTGGCCACTGAGGCCATCACCTACATACTGTATGCATCGGACCGTCTAACAGTTTTGTTGTTTGTGTTTGCTCCACCGCCACCCCAGGAGTAGACCTCGCACAACCGCCTGAACGGGAGAAGACCGAGGGGGGCCACCAGACCTGTGGCCGCTCACCATGTCCAAGCAGAGGGCACTGGTTGTGATCGGCGGCCCGGAGGAAAGGGAGGTCACCGAGGTGGAGGTAGGCGGCGGCCGAGCAAGTGAGACCCTGCTTAGTTGCGGACACATGTGGGACAAACCCTCCACCCCCTCAGCCCACACCCCCCTCACCTCTGTTGTACCTTCTAAACCACAGTGTGTCTAACCCGTATACGGTGGACAAATAACCACACACAAAGTGAACACACACACACAAGCTGCACTCTAAACTGAGACACAAGTACAATCCTAACTTCATATCCAAGTGACTGGCAAGTACAGTGCAGATATGGCCTTATCTGGAGCCCGTTGTCTGGCAGTACTGGATGTCTGTTGCTGGTCATGTGTGTCCCCAGCTCTGGTCCCCCTGTGGATGGAGTGGATGTTCCTCTCCTTGGCTGATGAAGGTATCACTGCTATTGCTGTCAGTGGTTGAGAGAGCGAATGGCAGAGCAGACCCAAAGGGCCGAATGGTTTCCTCCTGTGTCTATTTGCTATGTCCCAATGCACCATCTGGGCTGCAGCCTTTGTATATTTGGAAGCTGCAGCCTGTCCGTGTTCATGTTGTGCCCAATGCCTCATTGATCTTTGCAGGCAGCCATTTCAGAAGGCCACATATCCCTCTTCTTGATCCTTAAGGTGAAGAGTGGTGGATCATACACTCGGGCCAATACCTGCCCTGCATTCCAGTCACCTGTCCGTCAGGTAAGACCCTAAATCTACAAGCACAACTCCCTAATACGTAGTACATGAATAACAAAGACAAATATACATTACATAATAGACCTAATACGATTAGAAGAATGGAAGTGTCCGTACTGTAAGATACAATTGGCAATCTAATGCAGACTTGGGAAAATATTGTAAACCTAGTACAAAAGTGGAGAAATACTGTCCGATACAAATTGCAGAACATATTGACAGTCGTGGAGATTAATGTAAACAGGCTGGCCTTAAGAATTTACAGTTCTACAAAGGTCATATACAAGACAACCTGGCTACTCAGTGCAAAACAAGTGTGAGCCCCCGGGGATCATTGGTCTGGCTGAATTAAAGGAGCCCGTGCACGAAACATGGGTCCCATGTCCTGGCGCTCCGTGATCTCTGCTGTCCACCTACGGAATTGGATCGTGAGGATGATGAGGTAGATCAACGTAAACAGGATCAGCATGACAGCCAGGTGGGGGCGGAGTCGGACAATGGGGTGTCTCTGAAGGTTAGAGCCCCAATCCCAGGAATCATCCCACCAACATCTGGCTGTGCCTTCTGCATCTGTCGCGTGACATCCTGGGGTTGCTGTCTCTGGGCGCCTTGGGGGACCAAGCATAGTTTCTGTTATTATCGCACGCCTAATGTCTGCGTTCATTCTATCATAATGTCACCATCCATGACACCCTGCCCTTTTCGCATTTCATCTAAACATTTTTGAACCCAACATAGCCTCCTCTTAGCTGAGGCTTGGAGTGGTCGGAACCTGTATTCGACCACCTCCTTCTTAACGCAACCTTATACTGGTTGAGGTCTGGCCTAACCAGCCAGACTCCAGGGCGGCCAGCTGTATACAGTTTCAGTCCAGGAGCACAGAGGCCTGACCTGGGTGGGGGGGGGGGGATTGTAGGGCAGCCCGATTCCTTCACAGCAGCAATCACCATCGGGTTGCTGAGCGTAAATAGCCTGTGGGCTCGGTCCAAAGGGACCTCTGTAGAAGAGTGGAGAAGAGGCTGAGTTGTGACCTGAGTCACTGAAGACATTGTCCGTCCCACAACCAAACAGTGGGATGTGGGGCAACGGTTCTGGTCTGAGACCTGCCCAAGTGTTTGGTACTGTAAGTAGCGATTCCACGCGAGTAGGATGCTGGCGCACCAACTTCGAAGGAGGAAGGCGGCCAGGGAAATTGGGGGAGTTAGGGATAAGGGGGGTAACATGGTCCTGAGCCCGGAAGACATCAATGAAGTCTTCAAGGAGTTCTACTGCAAGCTGTATGAGTCAGAGCCCCCGGAGGGGAGGGAAGGGATGAAGCAATTTATGGACCGGTTGAGGTTCCCAAGGGAGGACGAGGAGCTGGTGGAGGGATTGGGGGCCCCGATTGAGTTGGTGGAAATAGTTAAGGCTTGGAGAATATGCAGTCGGGCAAGGCCCTGGGACCGGACGGTTACCCTGTAGAATTCTACAAGAAATTCTCGGAGCTGCTGAGCCCACTCCTGCTAAGAACCTTTAACGAGGCCAAGGAGAGGGGAACCCTCCCCCCGTCGATGTCGCGGGCTTCGATCTCGCTCATCCTTAAGCGGGACAAGGATCCATTGCAGTGTGGGTCCTACAGGCCGATATCGCTCCTAAATGTAGATGCCAAACTGCTGGCTAAGATCTTGGCCACTAGAATAGAGGACTGTGTCCTGAGGGTGATTGACGAGGATCAGCCAGGGTTTGTCAAGGGCAGGCAATTGAATACGAACGTGCGGAGGCTCCTAAACATTATTATGATGCCCTCAGAAGGAGGGGACGCAGAAGTAGTGGCTGCAATGGATGCAGAGGAAGCCTTTGATCAGGTGGAGTGGGAGCACCTGTGGGAAGCGTTAAGTAGATTTGGATTTGGTGAGGAATACATAGGGTGGGTCAAACTACTGTACCAGGCCCCCGTAGCAAGTGCTTCCATGAACCGACTGAGGTTGGAGTATTTCCGGCTGCACCGAGGGACGAGGCAGGGGTGCCCCCTGTCCCCGCTGCTATTTGCCCTGGCAATTGAGCCGTTGGCCTGGCGTTGAGGACGTCAAGAAACTGGAGGGGGCTGGTTCGGAGGGGGGGGGGAGCATCGTGTTTCGCTCTACGCAGTCGACCTGCTCCTGTATATTTCGGACCCGATAGAGGGGATGGGGGAGGTCATGCGGATCCTAAAGGACTTCGGGAGTTTCTCGGGGTACAAGTTGAACGTGGGGTAAAGTGAACTATTTGTGATCCATGCGAGGGGCCAGGAGGAGAGACTGGGGGAGCTCCCGCTCAAGAGGGTGGAGAGGAGCTTTCGATACCTGGGTATACAGCTAGCCATGAATTGGGATGCCCTACACAAGCTCAATCTATCTCGGCTGGTAGAGTAGACGGAGGGAGACTTCAAAAGATGGGACATGCTCCCGCTTTCCCTGGCGGGTAGGGTGCAGTCCGTGAAAATGACAGTCCTTCCCAGGTTTCTGTTCGTCTTCCAGTGCCTTCCCATCTTCATCCCCAAATCCTTCTTCAAGCGGGTGAACAGGATTATCACGGGATTTGTGTGGGCAAACAAGACCCCGCGAGTTAAAAGGCTGTTCTTAGAGCGCAGCCGGGGGGGAGGAGGGCTGGCGCTGCCGAACTTCTGCAGTTATTACTGAACGGTTAATATAATGATGATTAGGAAATGGGTAATGGACGTGGGGGTGGCATGGAAGCGGCTAGAGGCGGCGTCATGTGAGGACACCAGCTTAGGGGCACTGATAACGGCACCGCTGCCAATCTCACCGGCACGGTACACCACAAGCCCGGTGGTGACGGCGGTACTGAGGATCTGGGGTCAGTGGAGAAGGCACAGGAGGGAGGAAGGGGCCTCAGTCTGGACCCCGATACGGCATAATCATAGATTTGTGCTGGGCAAGATAGACGGAGGGTTTCAAAGTTGGCATAGGGTGGGTATCAAAAGGATGGGGGACCTGTTTATAGATGGGACTTTTCCTGGCCTGAAGGCGCTAGAGGAGAAATTTAGTCTGCCCCGGGAATGCCTTTAGATACCTCCAAGTCCGTGCTTTTATGAAGAAACAGATGGGGACATTTCCGCTGCTGCCCCCGCAGGATACAGTGTAGGGTTGTGTCTGGCATCTGGGTAGGGGAGGGGAAGGTGTCGGACTTATACCAAGAACTGCAGGAGGCAGAGGAAGTCTCGGCGGAGGAGCTGAAGGGCAAGTGGGAGGAGGAGCTGGGCGAGGAGCTGTATGAGGGCCTGTGGGCTGATGCCCTAGGCAGGGTTAATTCCTCCTCATCTTGTGCCAGGCTTAGCCTAATTCAGTTTAAGGTGGTCCACCGGGCACACATGACGACAGCGAGAAGGAGCAAGTTGTTTTGGGTGGAGGACAGGTGTGTGAGATGCTCAGGGAGCCCAGCAAACCATGTCCATATGTTCTGGGCATGCCCAGCGCTTAAAGAATTCTGGCAGGGCTTTGCAAAGGCTATGTCCAAGGTCTTGGATGCTCGGATAAAGCCGAGTCCAGTGATTGGAGTGTCGGAAGATCCGGGAGTGCAGGAAGCGAAGGAGGCCGACGTCCTGGCCTTTGTCTCCCTGGTAGCCCGGAGACGGATCTTGTTAATGTGGAGGGACCCGAAGTCCCCGAGTGTAGAGACCTGGGTTAGTGACATGGCTGGGTTTCTCAGTCTTGAGAGGATAAAGTTTGCCTTGAGAGGGTCCTTGCTGGGGTTCTCCCGGCGGTGGCAGCCGTTCCTTGACTGTCTGGCAGAACGTTGAAAGGTCAGCAGCAGCAATCCGGGGGTGGGGGGTGGGGGGGGAATGTATACTCTTCTTTTGTAAATGGACTATAACCACCTGTTTGTTAAATTTTCTCCTTTTTGTTATTGGTTATGTAAAACTTTGTTTAAGAAAAACTTGAATAAAAACAATTAAAAAAAAAAAAGTAGCGATTCCAGATAGTGGGGGTCGGAGGGAAAGAGGGCTTAGGAGTGAGAGAGGGGCGTATGGTCCGCGGCGGGTGGAGAATGTGTGGGGTCCCCGGGTAGGGCGGGGGAAATACCGTTACTCCACTACCCAAATGTGTTGAAGAACAGGATGAGTGTGTATTCCTTGGAAGGGGCGACTTCCCAGGTCTGAACAGACCAGTGGTTTGAACTGCCAGGAACGCAATAGCGATATGTTGGGCGCCCAAGGACAGATAACAGGACGAGGGTGCGTGGTTGGTGAGGGACCACCCCCTAGTCTGTGGAAGGTGGGGTGATCACCACGCACAGCGATGGTGAAGATCGGACTCTGATCAGAGGCGGGGTGGGGGGAGAAGATGGTCAGGGAGTGAATATAATCGTGGGTTGAGCCCAGTGAAATACACTAGGGGGAAGGGTGCAAATAGTGAATCTACCAATAGCTCTGAGTAGTGGGGGGGCAATCGTGGTGTTGTGTGGCAGGCACACCATGTAGTACGAGTTGGTGGTCTGTTATCCGTGGACGGAAAGACGGCTCAGCGTGAGCGCTGATGATGAAGGTGCTCTCAGAGTCTTCAGACAGTTTGAATTGCAAATAAAATGCAGGGAGAAGAAGGGATGGGGACACGAGGGTGAAACAACGCACAAACAGAGATCACGAGCGTGTGTGGAGCACAGATGTTGGGGCAGGTTCCATCAGGAAATCGTGTACCATGCTTATTGGGAGGTGTCGATTGTCATCATCTGGACACCTCAGGACACTGAGCTCTGCAGTTGTTCTTGTAATACCCCCATGGGAGGCTCATCCATGGAATCATCAACCTCCCCTGGTCGCCAGACCCCCGTCTGCTGGCTGCTTGCATTCATTGGGTTCAGGGTTACCATGTCTTGGTCCTCGAATCGTGCTCCTACTCTGACCAACCCTCCGGCGTGTGAGTGGTTGTGGGGTGGTTGCGTTGAGGGTGGGCACTGCTTCTTGAAGGTGTCACTGAGAACCAGTGCATCCTTAAATCCATTTCTGCATGGTGGGGGTGGACCGATGTAATCCACATGGGGATTCGTCCTGGAACCATCCGCAGGACGGGTGTATCTTCTGCGCCTCTACATCTCTACCTGTTGTCTGAGCTGCCATACTGACGTTAGGGAACAAGCGGGTAGAGGGCCAATTGGCCAGCAGGTAAGGCTTGTGGCTATGTTCTGGCCCTAATCCCTCTGAAGCAGCGTGCAAATCTGCCGGGTTGACCCTGTCCTCCCTTGTTAGGTACGCGTGCAGTTAGTACACACTTCCGAAATACGGCGCTATGTCCAATACAGAGTTCACACCTGTGGTTTATTTTGGATGTGAATAATCCTCAAGAACAGAGACCTTTATATTCCCTTCAATTAACTTGGAATCCTGGTCGTTATGTGGGTCAGTTGCCTCCCTAAGTCGGGCTCAGGCGGAATCTCCAAGAATATATGTCCTGTGGGATCTTTCGGAGCAACAATTGTCACTTCAGTCGAATACCACCACGGTCGCCAGATTTGCTGTACCTTCCAAACTACAGTATGTCTCCAACCGGTATACAATGGACAAATGACCACACAAGTTGTATGAAATAATACTAGTTCAATGCACACACAGAGTTAATATTAGTCAATCACACACACATGCAGGTTGGACTCTAAACTAACACACAAGAAAGACCAACTTAACTTCCAGGTGGCTGGCAAGTGCAGAGCAGATATGGCCTCATCTGCAATCCGCCGTCCGGCAGTGCTGGACGTCTGTCGCTGGTTGTCTGTGCCCCCGGCTCTGGTCCCTCTGTGGATGGCGTGGGTGGTCCACTCCTTGGCTGGTGAAGGTATCACTGTTGTTGTCGTCGGTGGTCGAGTGAGCGAGTGGTAGGCTGCGCAGCACCTTTTATCCCTTGCAGGCATTGCGTGATTTTGGGCGGTCCCAGGTGGATGTCCAACATATCGATCAGGGCTCGATCACCTTGATTGATCTCAACCAATTGGTGGTGGACACCTCGATGGCGGGGCGGGTCCCAATCGGCCATGGCCGTTAGTGTCGGAGGCACGTTGGCCTTCCCAAATAAGGAAACCGACGCCACCAAGTCTGCCATACATTGTTAGTTTCTACCTGGAGCCCATTGTCCTGGGATGGCCTCTCAACGTCCTTTTCGCTGTGTCAGTTTCTGCAAGCTCTGGGCTTGTATATTTGCAAGCTGCAGCCTGTCTGTATTTACCAAAATCCCATTGGTCTGTGCAGGCGGCCACTTTGGGATGCCCACACCCCTCACCCCCAGCCTGTTATCCGCTGGTGCCCATAGGGCGACATGCATCCCATCTATTGATCCCTAGACCCGGGGCATCCCGGTTATGGCAACGAACCCCACTGCCTGGGTATCCTGGTGGATTTGTTCCACATAGTGTACTGGTCCGCCTGGGCATATAGTGCATCCATGATGGTGTGGATGCACCTGTGCACTGAGGTCTGTGAGATCTCAGTCAGGTCCCCACTCGGCGACTGGAAGGATCCCGTGGCATAGACGCTCAGGAAGACTGTCAACGACGGTCGCCAGCAGCGGGTGTCCTTCCCCCATACCCCTGCGGTGCCAGGTGTGCCATCATCTGGTAGATGGGTCGCACTGTCGCTCTGTTCAGCCAGAGTCTTCGACTGCATGCCCGGTCCAGCAGATCCTTGAACGACATGCGGCGCCTCCATGGCACCTCCTTCTCAGCCTATTGGGCGGCCGCCCCCTGCCCTATCGGTATCCGGCCCCATCGGTGCCCCCGGTCCTGGCGCCTGTCCCTGCTGCCAGGGGCACCGTTGGCTGGCACTGCCCTCAGTGGGGGCTGCCTTGGGTGTGGCCCTGGGTGGGTGGTTGCCGGTTGGCCGGGGTGTTCAGAGCCGGAGGCGGGGGCAATTTGGCGAGGGTGTGGGGGTGTGTGCACCCATACGGCCGCTGCCACTGTGTAAACCAGGGGCTGGGGTGGATGGTCAGCGGGTATTCGGCAAGATGGTGGTCAATGCCTGGGCTCTGCCCCAGTCCCATGGGCAGGGCACCCCGGCTGCTTGGACCACCCTCTCCCTTCCCCTACCTTCTCTCTCTCGCTCTGCAGCCAGGACGCCAGGTTCACCATTTGTGAGAGCACAAGCAAACCACGCCATCGGAAACTCGGCCCACCGGAGGCGGTGAATCGCGGAGGCCCCGGCGCATTGGGTGTCAGGCCCGCTAATGATATGCCTACTGTACTTTAACCCCGCGCATTTTACGCTATTTTCAGGGTACCGGAGCATCCCGATTTGGCGTTAAACCGGCGCCTGCCCCGATTTCGCCGTCGGAAGCTATTCTCCACCGAATTGTTTCGCGGTTTCGGCGTTAGCAAACGGAGAATCCCGCCCATAGTCTCCCAAATGGAGAATCCCACCCACCAGCTGGAGGCAAAGCAGCTAGTGAATGCTCAGAAACGGAAGAAAAAGAGCATTGATGTTAAGATAGTTGTAAATCTTCGCTGGGATTCAAGGACTAGTGTGAGTTTGAATTATTTTCTGTTTCATTGAATTTTTTCCATTTTTGTCCAATGTAACAGTTCTTTTTTTTTCTTTAAATAATTTGTATTAAGGTTTTCACAGAATATCAATAACAAAATGAGAAAGGAACCCAACAGGGTTAAATACAAAAGAGTCAAAAAACAACCCTCCATATCCCCCTCCCCCTGTACAAAAATAAAAAATTAACACCCCAACTTAACAGAGCCAACATAGCAAATATATACACCCCCTCAGGTCCCCCAATGTAATTAAGCATAAATAAAGTTACCCCCCCCCCCGGCTGGCTGCTATTTGGACTGGCCGGGCAATCCTCGATTCCATATTCTCTGAGCGTTGGCCTGTGATATCGTTTCTGATGGATTTCTAGGATTCCAGGCCAGCCCTATTTTTGTTTGTGATTGGTGGAGCCATTCAGAAGCATTCGGAACAGAAAGGCAGGTTCCGTTTTGGCTTTCGGTTTAGACCTGAAAGTCAACAGGTGGAGTCTCTCTCTCTGCCGATTTAAAAGGCTTCCAGCTAGCCTGTGGAAGTTCCACTGGAAGGTACAGCTGATGTCTTCACTCTCTGCATGGTGATTTAGAATGCTGAAGCCTGTGGAAGTAGTTTCTGATCAAAAGGCTGCAGTCTCCAGCCAGGTCTGTAAAAGACTTAACCTGTTTGGAGTGCTGGGGAAGGCACAATGCTTATAACCCTCCCCTGAGATCACTAGAGGTCTGCAAAAGGGCCTTTTACATGTTCTTCACTATAGTCAATCATAATCTGCAGGCAAGCATGCAATAAGTGGGAGTGGACAGGCAACCTTGTACCTCAGGAGAGAATTCTAATATTATTTGAGCGAATCTAAGGGTCAGTCTGGTGGAGGCCTGTACAACTGGAAGTGACTCCTCAGAGAGAATTCTACAGCCTGCATGTTCTAATTGATGGCAACCAATAGAAGATTAAACCAACCGATTATTGCAACACTTCATGTCCTTGGAGGATCACCAACCATGAAGTCTACAAACTCAACAGCAAAGATGCATCTCATGCCCAGTTTAAGCCGTAATTTTGAACCTTTCCTACCCGCCCATGCGTCTGTCCAGTGTGCATATGGGTGGAGGGTAGGACGGGCTTAGGGGAATAATTAGATTAGTCGACCATTGTTCAATTTTTTCCATTTCATGTTTGTCTTTTCTCTTGTTACAATACGTTTTTTTTCACATTTTACTTACAAATCTGGTGCAAGTCATTGGAGCAGTTGAGGGTTAAAGATCTCAGGGAAATACGCAAATTATTGGTTAATTCACCTATGTTGGGACTCTGGGGTCTGGAATTGCCCAGCGTGTCGTAGCAATTGGTTCTGGGATATATTGCCGCAAAGAATAATCCTCTCCAGAAATCCATTACTTTTTTGACAGGTATTAGTCTGCTTTGTCCTGATCTATATGCAGGTTAAATCCTTCATTAAAACTATGCTGCCTTTGCTACACGCTTGTCTAATCCTGCATTGTACAATCTCTCACTCGCAGCTGCCACCAAGGACTATACACAACAATCTTAAATCCTTTGCCATTTCTTAATTCTACTTGAAGTCTGCACCTACTGCTTGTTTCTCGTATGATCGATCATTTTGTTCAGAATCACGAAGACTACTTCTCCAACTCTTCACTTTTTCCTATCCATCCTGTCCTGACTACATCATTCCGTGCAAATTTGTGGCTAGAATTCATTGAATTTGTTCCTTATACTGCATGTTTGTATAAAAAATGTTTATTATCCCACATCCTAACCTGTCCTCTAGCTGTTTTATTCATGTTTCTTATTTCTCTCTCCTAATTTAATTACTTTTGTTTTTTCCTTTGCCTGTCATGTTTGCAGCAGTTTTCCAGTTATTATTTGTATGACCTTTTTCAATTGAGTCCTCCCTCTATTCGTTAAAGACCTTGCGACCGTCCTATCTAGATTGAAGCCCAGTTCAGTGGAGTCCATTGCAACGGTAGTTTCTTCCTGGTGTCAGTATTTCAGGAATTGATCCCCTCTTATCCACATTACTTAGACAGGTGTTCACTTCCTTAATCTTATCCCGATTTCAATTTGTACTTGATTTAGATAATGATCAAAATCATAATCCATTAGGTCCTGTTCTTTAATTTAGTTCCTAAATACTTGTCAAACAAGACATCTTCCCTATGTTAATAATCCAAAGTCGATCATGATGACTGGATCTTCCTGTCTAGTTAGTTCAAGTTCCTTGCAGCCAGGACTTTGTGATGGTTATCACATCATACATGTTTATTTCTATCTGTGCTGATAATTGATCTAATTTGTACGAATACTACATGCGTTTGGATACTGAGCCTATAATTCTGTCTGTATTATTTTTGCAAACTCTGGTCTTATCTGCTGGTGCACAGTCATGTTTGTACACTGTCCATTCCTGCCATGTCCTGATCAAAGTTTCACATCCTGCCTCATTCCGTCATCCTGCAGACCACAACTCCCGCTCTTCTGTACTCCATACATTTACCAGGATTGTTCCTTTCATCCTTTTGAACAATTCCATTCAATTCCTCTTAACTGGCACCGGTTCATCTGGGCTTTGCAGTAAATATTGTCAAAAACTGTTATAGCTGCCCTATAAACAGGGAACCCAAAGTTGCAAGTAGTATTCCTGAGATATACAACTGTAAGTTTTCAATCACAATTTTAAAAACTCGAGCTCATTCTTTCAAGATTTTCTATGCCACTCTTGTTTCGGCACTTCTCCCTTTTGTGAAATATGTATGAATTGTAAAATTAGTTATCATTTCCATTTCTTTTTTTAAAAAAGAATTTAGAGAACCCAATTTGTGCGGGCGATCCCCATGCAAACACAGGGAGAATGTGCAAACTCATAGACAGTGACCCAGAGCCGGGATCGAACCAGAGACCTCGACACCGTGAGGCAGCAGTGTTAACCACTGCGCCACCGTGCTACCCATCATTTCCATTCCTGCATTAAATCCAATAGGCTGTTTATCTGCCCAACCTGTTTTATCCTTTAAGCTCCCAGCCCCTACATTATAACAAAAATCACAAACAATAAATGTTATTCATTTTTAATAAACAGTATTTACACAAATCAGTACACAGGAACTTTCAGAACTTTGCATGGATCTGCATTGCAAAATTTCAGAATCTTTACCAGTAAGAAGTTGGAAAACAGTATGAATACATTAGTTGCTAAATTGCAACTTTTCTTTAAATAAAAGAAACCTAATTCTGTCATCACCCAAATCTTTCAGGTGTACACGATACGAAGAAAACCCAGCCTCTGGCTGTTCCACAATATGGATCTCTCTGCCGTTCTGGGAGGTACTTTGATTACACTAACCAGCTTAATCAGTTACCCTATTGCAAAATTCCGAACACATCCAATTTGAAATTGCAGAATCCCTCTCACACAGACACATACAAGAACAAATCAGTATCCCCATAACTGGTTCCAACTGCAATTGTGGCAGTCTACATTCAGAACAAAAAGTTGGTTAAAATTTTCTCTCTTTGATTAATACATTTTGGGGTAGGTCTATAACGGATTCAATGGACGAGAAGAAATCCCACCAATATTCTCATTAATGAGTCTGTAAACTTCAAATTACAAGAAAATACTACTGTGTGTGTCCAGTATTCTTCAATAAGCAGGAAGCAATGACAAAACGAAATACAATCAATGTCCTTCACTTGATGGTAAGCTGGTCAGAGCTGTCCTGTCTATTCTTTTTGTAGAATATGGGCACCGCTGGTAAAGCTAACATTTGTTGCCCATCCCTAATTGCCCTTGAACTGAGTGGTTTGCTATGCTGTACCAGAGGGAAATCAACAGTCAGCCACGTTGCTGTGGGTCTGAAGTCACATGTAGGCCAGACCGGGTAAGGACAGATTTCCTTCCCTAAAGGAGGCGACTGAACCAGATGTTTTTTTTTACAACAATCATGGTCATCATTACCGAGTGTGACTTTCAATTTAATTCAAATTCTACCGGTTGCTGTGGTAGGATTTGAATCCTCGTCGCCAGAATATTAGTCTAGGCCTCTGGATTAGTTCAGTGGTAGTTTCAATACACCACCACCTCCCCTTCATAATATAAACAAAAAGATAACATTTGTGTTTCTAATACGGAAGCACATTGTCCAAAGCGGAGGGGGATTCGGAGAGCATCAATGAGAACAATTGGGTTTTGCTATCTCACAAAGCCTCACCCACCAGAGAATGGGAAAATTCAGTAGTGTAGGTAAAATAATAAAGCTGCGTTCAACACACAATATCACCAAGAATAGTGGAAAAAAGAGTTAATCAGCATAGAAATGCTCACACTGTGTACAGTGCAGAAATAGTTTCTCATTCGCTACTAAACATTTGTGACTATGGGCATTGGATTCTGCAAGCCAGAGTTGGAGGAAAACTGCAGTTAATAAAGAACAGAGGTTTAATTCCACTGCAGTGAGTAGTAGAGGACATCTTACACATGGGAAGAGCAAATGATGTACAATTTGCACCAAGGAGGTGCTCAATCCTTTCATTCATTCTCTGCATGTTTCCTCTTCACTGGTCGTCTGAAAACAAAACATGCACATGTACGAAACACAAGTAAAACCATCTCGCAGTGAGTAGCTGAAAACAATGTGAAAGTACCTTAAAGAAAGCTATGTAAATAACATTGGACAAATAGCACTGGGTTAACTGGTTTTGTGCTGTTTTGGCAGAAGAGGTGTTCTGTTAGCACCTTGCCCATTATCAAAGGACGCAGGTGCCTCAAGCAGAGGTTTACAGTAAACATCAGTTTTATAGACACAGGCTCAGCAGACAGCTCCTTGCACATAGTGCAAGTTAGATACAAAACCAGTCTGCAACTTGTGAAAATTCAAAGTGTATTTCTCACATTCAGTTTGATCAGTTTGAAGCAAAGTCTTACGTTTCCGTCCATATTTAAAAGGAAGAATGCAGTTCTTTGAAAAGGCTTTAAAAAGATACACAAAAATAAATAAGTTTCAAAACTAGATTCTTTTCCCATTCTTTATATGAAATGTTTTTAATGTTCAGGAGTTGTGTCCGCATTTCCCTAGATTTAATGCTGCCAACAGCTGCTGCTCCATCCAACAACAGTTTGTCGTATCGTTGGGCCAAAAAGAGGCAGGATTTTAGCACTTTTTGTTCGTCTTGAATACATTTTTTTCCTAAAACAATAGTTGTAATGAAGTCCATTAAAACAAAATGACTCCCTTGGTTTGAGCTAAAGAGCTGTGGGGAAAAGGAGTTGACCTTCATTGCAGTGACAATAAAGATTATTATTATTATTATTAGAGGAAGCTGACAGTTGGGGAGGGCATCCTAAAGGATCAACAGATACGGAAGGAGAGAATCCCCTTTGGAAGGACCAGACATGGGGGAAATGTTGTTGTGATCACCTGTGCATAAAATATCACCCGGCAACAGTTTTAGAAAGTAAAGTCAAGAAGAGGACAGTCTCTGCGAGTAATACAGGTATGTGAATGGTGTGTATCGACCTGGTACAGAATTGTGTGCATTACACACAGCCAATACTTTAGCCAGGTCCAAAGCACAAACCCACCCCAAGCACAAACCCACCCCCATGGCATCTGGATGGATGGAGCAGTGAAGGGTTTTCTCACTCAGTTCATCGAGTGCTGGAGAATCTGTGCCTGAAAGAATGTTCAGTTACAAGATGAAACTTCTACTTTGCAAAAAATATGGAAATGTTAAAAGTAAAAAGAGAAATTAATTTTGTCCTAGAGCCACAACTCAAATAATATATTATGTGACTGCTGTAAATGCTATTTTTGGAGCGCAGGGGCAAAGGGAAGATGAAAGGGACGTGTGTAGATCTGGGAGAGGATCACAGAATTTACAGTGCAGGAGGAGGCCATTCGGCACATCGAGTCTGCACCAACCCTAGGAAAGGGCACCCGAATTAAGCCCACACCTCCACCCTATCCCCATAATCCAGTAACCGCGCCTAACTTTTTTTTGGACACTAAGGGCAATATAGCATGGCCAATCCACCTAACCGGCACATCTTTTTGGACAGTGGGAGGAAATCGTGAGCATCTGGAGGAAACCCACGCAGACAGAGGGAGAATGTGCTGACGAACCTGGGATCCTGGAGCTGTGAAGCAACTGTGCTAACCACTGTGCTAGCGTGCTGCAAGTGCAGAGGGCCAGAGAATAAATTATTAATTTTTTAGCGTGAGCAGGGATCACCAGGCAATCATTTTCAGTGACTAAATGGAGTTCTCCTAGCCCTCTGCTGAATTTTGTCGCTGGGCAGCCTCCAATGATGTGAGTCCTTGATTTTGGATGGGGGGGGGGGGGGGGGGGAAGAGGAGAAGAGAGAGGGAGAGAGAGAAAAGCACAACAGCTGAAGACCGGGCTCCCTGCAGGGCCCCACTTGTGCCGATATGCAGCACAAAGGCCTTGGCCAGTGCAGAAAGGGTTGGCAGTGCCCAATGTTGGTGTGGTAAGTTGAAGTTGCGGGGGTGAGCTGCAGGATCCGTGATCAGGAAATGGTTTTAATGTTAGCCTGTTGGATGCATACATGCTGCCACAGGGCCTCTTTGCTATTTCTCCTCGGCTCGGTGGTCTTAGCCAAATTGGTTGATGTGATGGCAGGTGAGCAGCAGGCAAACTCCTGGGGTAGTTTGGGTTGATGTTTACCTTCCCTGGGAGCTGTCTTGCTGCAACCGCTCTCCTCATGTGAGGGGGTGGGATGTTGCTCAGAACTGGGAGCCAGGGGAGTTTGAGCTGATTGGAGAGTACCCAAGATGAGCTGGATAGCTACAAGACACAATGGCAATCCTGGACAGTCAGTACAAGATGCTGAATTACACGCCACCAAGGAAATTAAATCAATATAAATCTTTGGAAAACATGTATAAAACGCCACAAGCATCCTAAACATACTTGACACTTGAAGTCAGCACTTAAGATGCCGATTTTGTGAATGACTTAACTCAGTACATTCTGATTGTGAAAAGGAGCAAAGTCAACAGCTGAAATAAGTCCCGACAAAGTAAAACAGTTATGGATTTGCAACATTGTCAGTGTGCAATGGCCCAGCTGCTACGAATGGGCAACTGTCTCATAAACTTAAATATCAAATTTATTCACATTATAAGTTAGATTCGGAATGTCTCAGGGAGCTGGACATTCTCCTCTCTATGAGGCTGGTGACCCCCAGCTAACGCCCTGCTCTTCTAACTGGAGCACAGCCAGTCATGTGTGATTATCTGTTTCTTCATTCTAGTCCTGCCATTCACCTGCGCAGTTAAACAAGGTCGGTGCCACCAGAAATGCTGACGTGAACACACTTTCTTTTAGTCAAAGTAAAATGTCCTTTTGCTTGTAAAACACGCTTCAATCAAACAATGAAAACATTTTTTTAAAATAAATTAGAGTTTTCCAGCCTAGCTGGATGTTAGGCTGTCCTCTTTAAATCACCATGATTGCTGCTGTTGCTGAGGTTGAGTCTGTGTTTCGCCAGCCAGAGCTCTGCTAGCTGCTGTGTGGAACCATAGGTTGAGGCTTTGGAGGCTGTGCACATCTTAAGCTGTTTGGCTTCCAGGTTTGGGTCACAATATATTGAATGGTAGATATGAACAATTCCAACTTCTTGACTCCTGAACGGCTTTAAACCAACGTCAATGAATTTGTTGAAGAGATCTACATCCTCCATGCCCCAGCCCTGGATAGAAACATCAAAGCCACCGGCAAGCAGGAGGTCACTTTTGTAAACACAGGTGATCCCAAACCCATAGTGTCTCCAGAATCCGCTCTGTGTTGTGAAGGCATAATTGTCATTGGGGACTTTTCCTGCATGTACAATCTTTGGGTCATATTGAGTGAAGACAATGGGAAAGTATGCTCCTTTCCCTGGCACAGTATTATCCCTACAACGCTGCAGAAAGTCCACTGTAAAAATCAAGTCAACATCACAAAACAGAAGTAGAGATTCATTGCTAAATTGGGCAGAGCCAAGTTGCAGAGCCAGAGCCCTGGAAAACTCACCCGCCACAGGAAAAAGTTGCACCTCTGCTTTGGGATATTTTATCTGATAGTCTCTCATCAGTTCTACTTGTTTAGTTTTGTCTGGATTGGAATCAGAGTTGAACAGCAAAATAAACAATTTGACATTTTGATTTGAAATCAGACAAGTTCTTTCAAAGTTTTCCATGAATCTGGCAAACATTTCAAACCGGCCCAACAGTGGGACCAAGATGTTGATTTTCTTTTCTTTGGGTTCCTTGGTCTCAACATTAGTGGCCCCGAGTTGGAAAGGGACAAACATTTGGAGGGGATTCGCGAGAAAGGAGAGAGATCGCGAGTTACTGTCAATTTTGCTGGCCAAACCTTTAGCATCAATCTCTTCATGCTCAGCAAACTGGATCTTGCTGAAGGTTTGCTGCAGGTAAGCATGTCTCCTCACAGGGACAGTCATCTTTTTGCCCTTGTGCTTTTTGTAGAGAAGAAGCAGGTCAAGTACATATTCTGCCCCGTACATAGGGTTAACCCTTCGGTAACCATACTGAATCTCTTTGAAGTCAATGATCCGGCCTCTGCTCTTGGCGTTTGCGTTGATCATTTCCATCACCTGCATGATAATGTCATCAAAAGCTTGTTTCTGAGAGGAGTCCATCCCTCTCCGTGGAGGCTGCCCGTCAAAAGCTGAATAAAGATATTTCCCTGTCAGGAACTCCCACTCCAGTACCTCTTCTCTGTGATGAGGTTGGAATCTCATGAATGAAGGTGGGATTCCCAACTGAAGGTCGTCTTTATGAAGCTCAGAGTTGCTGTATCTGCCCATCAGCACAATCTCTCGGTGAAGCTGGATAGTCCGATGACGAAGCTCCGCAATCTTGCGGCTCAGCATGTAGCTGTGGAGCCGGTATTGATATTCAGGGCTTTTGTTGGGGTGCAGAGTGATTGCCCGCTGAATCTTGCTGTTATGTAGATCTTGGATGTAGCCTTTTTTATTCGGTTCATAGTTTTCATAAAACAACTGCTGCATCTGTGTAAGTAAAAGGAAAAATACTCAAGACTAAGGATACAGATATCACACAATGTGCTTTCTCTGCCAGCCCCAAGATGCTAGTTCTGCCTCAATGTGGTAACAGGCATTGCATCCTAATACCCACCCCAAAAGGTCACAGCTTGATTATTTGAGTATCAACACCGAGTACTGCAACATCCTGGGGGTTACCATTGATCAGAAACTGAACTGGACTAGCCATATAATGTGGCTACCAGGGCAGGTCAAAGGTTAGGAATCCTACCTCACCCTCCTGAAGGTCGTCTTTATGAAGCTCAGAGTTGCTGTATCTGAGCTTCACCCGTAACTCACCTCCTGACCCGCCAAAGCCTGCCCACCATCATCTACAAGGCACAAAGAAGGGGTGTAATGGAATACTCTCCACTTGCCTGGATGAATGCAGCTCCAACAACATTCAAGAAGCTCGCACTATCCAGGACAAAGCAACCCGCTTGATTGCTCCCCCTTCCATAAACATTCAAACCCTCCACCACCAACGATCAGTGGCCGCCATGTGAACCATCTACAGGATGCACTAGCAGTAACTCACCCAGGTTCCTTAGGCAGCACCTTCCAAACCCACGACTACTGCCACCACGAAAGTGAAGAGTAGCAGATACTTGGAAACTCCACCACCTGAAGGTTTCCCTCCAAAGTCACTCATCACCCTGACTTGGAAATATATAGCCGTTCCTTCACTGTCGCTCGGGCAAAATCCTGGAACTCGCTCCCTAACAGCACAGTGGTGCACCTACACCTCAAGGATTGCAGCAGTTCAATTAAGGGGCAATTTAGTGTGGCCAATCACGTGACCTGCACATCTTTGGCTTGTGAGGATGAAACCCATGCAGACACAGGGAGAATGTGCAAACTCCATAAAGACAGTGGACCAGGGTCCGGATCGAACCAGGGTCCTCAGCAATGTAGGCAACAGTGCTAACCACTGCGCCACTCTGCAGCCCTAAATTTTCAATTTCAATGAAGCAACATGCTGGATCCAACAAACGGGCGGGAAGAAAACCCGAATCGGACTGATAGGAAGAATATTCACAATACCCTCAAAAGGTAGAGGGCATTATGACTACAGTTTATTTTAACTTTCACTATTTGAAGTTGTCACTAATTGAGGTGGTTTCACAAATGGAGATATAATTGATGCTGGGCGTTGTTCAATCTTTGCCACTTCCAAGTTTCTGGGGATGCAGACAACCCATTAAACTATTTCATGACTGTTCAGAAGGCAAACTTAGTTTTAAAGGATTTATATTTGTATTGGTAAACATTAGAAAGAAGGTATAGTTTTAAGTGGGTTTAATTTAATGTTTCTGTCCCTGGAAGGGTAAAACCTGGTTATGTATGTGTGGCAGTTGGTTAAGTTCCAAATGTGTGATGGACTTCAATAATAACAATTTTTACTGTCATAAATAGGCTTACATTAACACTCAATGAAGTTACTGTGAAAAGTCCCAAGTCATCACATTCCAGCACCTGTCTTGTGCCAAGGGGACACAAGACAGCTAGGCTGGTGGAATAGCCAGACATGGGGCAGATTAAATTTAATGCAGACAACTGAAGTGATTCCTTTTGGTAGGAAGAGCAAGAACATAAAATACAGGATGGGATACAATCCGAAACGCTATGCAGCTGCAGAAGAGGGGCCTGGGAGTATACGTGAATTAATTGAAGAAGGTGCAGGACACATTAAGGAAAGTGGTTGAAAAGCTATATGGGATTCTGAGCTTTTTGATCAAGAGACAGAAGGTACAAAGGAATTAACCTTTATAAAACATTGGTTCAGCTTCAACTGGGGTACTGTGCCCAAATCTTGTATTCAGAAGAACACAGAGGAAGTATCAGATTTTGAAGGAAGGTTTAGGAAAGTATGGAAGGATCACTCAGGAATGGAAATGCCAGAGGGGCAGGAGACTTGGGACACAAGTACATGATTTGAGAACAGATTTGTCTAATGTATTAAAATTGGTGTTTCCTGAGTGGGATCACGTATCAACGACAAACGTGATATTAATAGATCAATGTATTCAAATTGACCAGGATATGGACGCTAGGATTCGTGCTCTCCAGACCGGGTTACAGCCTAAAGATTTACCATTTCAGTCAACAATTAATGCTATCTCATTCGAATACTCCACAGGAGCCGAAACCAATACAGGGAAAATGTCACAATTGTGGAAAGGACGGGCACTGAGCCAAGTCGTACTGGTCGAAACCACAGTGGCGTCGGGGACATGACTCCACATACAGAGAGCCGCATAGAGAAGCGTATGGGCCCCACCCGGACAGGGTGCAGTACAGGCCCCCCCCATTGTCACCGTGCAGAGACGTGTATTAGAGAACCACCCAGAGGAATGTATTGGAGAGAGCTGTATAGAGAGATGTATACACCCTACCCATTGTCACCATACAGAGAGTCTGTATACAGGTCTGAATAGGAGCCTGGTATGGTGGATGCATTCAGGAAATTGTCACCACAGCGGCAGGCTGTACAGATGGAAATGTCAAAAAACTAGGAAAGCCCCAAGTCTCCCTGTCACTGCCTCTCTTCATGCCTTGATTGACAACAGGAAGGATGGATTGTATGTATCGTTGAGGGTGGGCTGTAAATAAATACACTGTCTTTTTGATACAGGGGCGGGGTTAACATGCCTTCCTCTAGTATATGTGAAATTGTTTCCTTTGGATCACAAATTAACTGTAGCCCATGGTATAGGAGGTGATGAACTGATTATCGAAAGAACCCATCCCATGCTAATAGAATTTGGCCCACATGAATCGATTTCTCCAGTCTGGATAGGCCCACTGGGCCAGGCCATTCTGGGTCTGGATGTTCTAGCCCAATTGAATTTTTCTCTAAACTTTGAGAATGGAAAAGTAACATGGTCAATTAGAACCTTCAAGAACATCCAATTTGGGCCAAAGATAAGAATGATTGTGGCCTACTACACATGCAATCGGCGTCATTTACTGGAATTGCCCCACCAAGCAATATCCCATCCTCCATTGAGAGAATACTACCTGTAGTAAAGCAACTAGAGGAAAGGGATGTATTGATTAAAACATACAGTTCACCAAATAATCAGGTTTGGCCTACGAAAAAGGAAATGGCACATGGCACCGGACCGTCAACTACAGAAAGGCCAACCCGTGTATTGATAAGAAAGCTCCTATGGTGGCTGACCCTTCCACCATTTTAATGCCCTAACACCAGAACTTGAGTGGTTTCAGTTATAGACATGTCCAATGGCTTTTGGTCGATTCCATTAGCACAGGAGGTACAGCCATGATTTGCTTTTGCCATTCAACAGCAACAGTACAGCTGGACAAGACTATCACAGGGTTTCCATACTGTTTCACATGACTTTACAGAACTATTTGAGGGAACTGCCTGAGTTGCCCTCCACCATTATCCAGTATGTAGATGACATTTTGTTGGCCACCATTGAAGAAGAGGATCATGAGAGAGACTTATGTTCTTCCGGGCCATCTCAGCCGGAGAAGACATAAAGCCAGCATGGCCAAAGCACAAATTGCCCAACATGAGATTGTCCACTTAGGCCAGAAGATTTTGAAGGGCACGAGAACTTTCCCAGGATAGAACCAAGGCAATTTGGGCTGCCAAAGAGCCCACCACTATCCAAGACCCGAGATCATTTTTGGATGTGTAACTTTAATAGAAATTGGATTGATTCATACACGCAGTTGGCACATTGAATGACCCTTTGAAGGGAAATCGGAAATCAAAAGGTTGTCCTTACAACAGAACAGAAAAAAGCCTTTGTGAATCTGAATCAGGCCTCTTGCTCATCACCAGCTCTAGGAATTCCAAATAACGGGAAACCATTCACCTGGTTTGTCCATGAGAGAGAAGGATACATGACAGCAACCCTAGCCCAGTAACATGGGAATCAACAGAGACCAATTGGGTACTATTCAGGAAAACTGGACACAGTAGCCCTCGGATGGGGAAGTTGCCCGAGTGCCACTTGTCAGGCTGTAACGGCTACTGCAAGTATTGTCCTAGATCAGAAACTGACTATTAAATGCCCTCATACAGTTCATGCATTACTCTCAATGAATAGAGTCAACAAGTCACCTCAGCGCGATAGACCAGGTGGACAACAGCTGCGGAAGCCCCTAACCTCCATTTCCAAAAGGCAAGCCCGGTAAACCCATCATCTATGAGGAGCAAAAGTGGGGAGGAGAAGACCATAACTGTGTTGAAATCACGGAAGAAATGGAGGAGGCCGCCTGATAGAAGAAGATCCATTACAAAACCCAGGCGTCGTTTTATTTACAGAAGGGTCCTCTTTTGGTGAAAATGGCATTCGGAAAGCAGGATGGGCAGTCACAAGCCTGTACACCATCATGGCGAAGGGAAGTCTACCCCGGGGACATCAGCCCAACATGCTGAGTTAAAGGCCCTAGTCGAAGTAGGTCGTGTGGCAAAAGACCAGACAGCTAACATCTATACAGACTCAAGGTATGGTTTTGGAGTAGCTCATGACTTCGGCCAATTATGGAGGAACAGAGGATTCCTTACCACCACAGGAACACCTATTCAAAATGGGAACAAGGTACGGGACCTACTAGAAGCCTTAAAACTGCGAAATGAAGTGGCCATTCTGAAATGTAAGGCCCACCCTAAAGAGGACACCGCAGAAGCACAAGGAAACACCTTTACAGACCAGGCAGCGAAAGAAGCCGCCTCACAATGCAATTCTCCAGATCTACAGACTGGACGTACACAGCTGTTACAAAACCTACGTAAAATTCAAAGCGAGTGTTCACGAGAAGCAAAATGGACATGGATGGAAGCAGGTATCAAGTTCTGTGAAGATGGCATTTGGAGACAAGCAGAGACAGACAGACCAGTTGCACCACAGTCACTGATGCCCTTTTTGGCCCAACAGATCCACTCATGGGGCACCTGGTCTCTTAATAGATGTTGGATCGATTCAAGGGAACCTGGTGGGGGCGAGGATACAATAAATATTCCCAGGTGGTGGCAGACCACTGCGTCACCTGTCAGAAGAACAATTCAGGATCTAGAACATCAATGCCTGTTAAGAGCTCCTGCCCCTGCAGGACCATTCCAGCATATACAGGTCGATTACATTACCCTTCCATGTCAAAAACACATTGATGTCCTGGTAATAGTGGACAAGTTCTCCAGATGGGTAGAGGCCTTACAGGCCAGAAGAGCTACTGTTAGCTACACCGCTAAGGTTCAATGCAAAAACTATATTTCCAGGTGGGGAGTACCAACCAGCATAGACTCGGACAACGGAACCCACTTTACAGGTGCTGTTTGCAAAGATGTTTGTAAGCTATTGAACATACAGTGGGAGCTACATTGCCCGTATCACCCATATCGTCAGGACAAGTGGAACGTATGAACCGGACTCTGAAAGAGCAATTATCAAAGTATCACCAAGAAGGAATGCAATGGCCTCAAGCCTTACAATAGTCCTGTGCAGTATCAGTGCAACACAAAACAGAGCCCCAGGCCTGAATCCATTCGAAGTAATTACTAGCAGGCCCATGTCCTTGCCAGGGACTCTTGACTTACGAATAGCCAACTGTCATTTGATGAATGATGCATTACTGAAATATTGTCAGAATCTAACACATTCCGTCAGTTATGCTTCCTTACAGGTATCGGCAGCGTGGGTGACCCACCCGAAGGCAGACACAACCTTGTGCCAGGAGTTAGAGTCTATGTGAAGAAACTGCAGAAGGAGCTGTTGGGGTCCAAGTGGGAGGGACCCTATCAGATTCTGCTCACAACCCAAGCAGCTGCGAAGGTCCAAGTAAAGAAGTCTTGGATCCATGCCTCATGTTAAAAGAGCATTATGATTAAAGCTAATTTCTGTAGTGTTTTCTGCCATTTTGATTTTGGTTGTCTTTTCAGTTTAACAGACCATGGCCAACCCACAAAGGCTCGCAAGGAGTTAAATGATCATACTTTTCTTCGTATGTCCATGGTGAGTGCCAAAGATTTCAACGTTTCCAATTGTTGGGTATGCATTGCTACTCCCACCCACTCAGGGGAAGACATTCCCATATTGTCTATTCCTTTTAGTAAATCTGAAACAGTAGAATAAAAGCACCGCCCGTTATTCCCAAGCTCGTGACTGGCGTGAAATGCTGAGAACCTCAGGAGAATGCAGATATGGATCATGCACTTAGCACTTCTGGTTGAAGATGGTTGTAAACGCTTCAGCCGCATCTTTCACATAGGCATGTCGGGTTGGGCTTCCTCCATCATAGAGGATGAGGATTGTTGTTATTTGTGGAGCTTCCCCCTTCTCAAGTTAGTTATTTAATTGTCCATCTCCATTCACTACTGGATGTTGCAGACTGCAGAACCTTGATCTGAACTGTTGGTTGTAGGAATCGCTTAGCTTGGTCTACTGCCTCTAATTTAAAATGATAATTTTGCTTAAATCTCTGCATGGCCTCACTCCTTTTAATCTTCACTTGGTAGCTGGAGTTAATGTAGTTACAAAGTCCTGGATTTTCTTCAGCTAACATTCTTAGAAAACAGCTGGAAAAAATATACAGCCAGGAATCAGAGCCAAATCTCCAGAATGGTAATTAATGTTGGATATTATTGGCCAGAATAATGGCTCCCAACAAATGGAAGAATGTGTGCTATCGACAAAATAATCATAACCTGGGGATGCAGGCAGGCTGGACAATACATCAATATTTTATTTGATGTTTTAAGTTTCATTTGTGATGAGGCAACACGTCGGCATAATGGTTAGCATTGCTGCCTCACGGCGCCGAGGTACCAGGTTCGATCCTGGCTCTGGGTCACTATCCGTGTGGAGTTTGAATATTCGCCCTGTGTTTGCGTGCGTTTCGCCCCCACAACCTAAAGATGTGCAGGCTAGGTGGATTGGCCATGTTAAATTGCCCCTTAATTGTAAAAAATAAATTGGCTTAAATTTAAAAAAAAAAGAAAAAAGTTTCATTTGTGATTTGTTTTCAGTTAAGGCAGCGCCACTTTTAAGAGGCTGCCCCCTTTCATTTTGTCCCTCAAGTTTACTTAATTTTAACAAAAAAGTTGGACCCACGTCAACTAGGTAGTCAGCATCTTTAGATGATGTCAGGAAACTGGGTGGACCTCTTACTGGTCCTGTATGCCCTCCTCAAGGTCATGCTCCCCCTTTAACCTTCTCATCCCAGCCTCTCAAAACCAGCCCCGTACTCCCTAGCCAGGGCCTGCCTGCATGACCCTGGTGATACCACAGACTTATCTGAGTTCAGGTCCTCTTTGCCAGATCTGGTTCCAATTCCAGCAGTGGCCATTGCTTGCCACTGTTGAGACTATCGTCTTGCCAGACTCTGATTGGCAGGTACTTCCACCCAAAATAGGGCAGATGTTACACCTTAAAGCAATTAATACTGCTGCTAGCTACAGCTTGCCAACCTGAAAAACACCCTTTTATCCCAACAGTGTTTTCTGTTATTTAGGCAATCTCTTTAACACTAAAATATTACCTTTAACACCTGGAGCTCCTCTCTTGTGTAGTAATCTTTTATATGGCACCTTATTGAGTGCCTTCTGGGAATCCAAAGACATTGCTAATCCCCTTTCAACAATCCTACTTGTTGCATCTTCAAACATTATTCCCCTATCATAAAATCATGTCTAATCTGCTTCATTGTGTTATGACTTCTAAAAGCCCTGCAACTAATTCCTTAATTATGAAATCCAGCATTTTTCAAATGAAACGGGTTAGGTTAACTGGCCAATAGTTTCTTTGCACTCCCTCCATCCTTTCTTGAATAGAGAAGTTACATTTGTGATTTTTCAATATGGACCTGTCCTGAACCTAGGGAATTTTGGAAGATTACAATGAATGCGGGCGGCACAGTGGTTAGCACTACTGCTTATGGTGCTGAGGACCCAGGTTCGATCCTGGCCACGGGTCACTGTCCGTGTAGAATTTGCACATTCTCCCCGTGTCCACGTGGGTTACACCCACACAACCCCAAGATGTGCAGGTTAGGTGGATTGGCCATGCTAAATTGCCCCTTAATTGAGAAAAAAAAAATAATTGGGTACTCTAAATGTAAAAAAAAAAGCAATGAATGCATCCACTGTTTCTGCAGCTACTTCATTTAATTCCCTAGGTTGCAGGTCAAGAGGTCCACGTTAGTCCCAATTGTTTTCCTAGTATTTTATCTTCGTGATAAGTGTTTTAAGTTCCTCTCCCACTTTTCTCCTTTATTTTCTAATTTATTAGGATTGGATTCAATTTGAATTGTTTTTTGGAGCAGGCAAAGAGCTGGATTAGGGGTTTGCCCCTGTCCACTCGGAGCTTCGGCTTTGTAACTCTGATTGTTCAGTTTTCGGCTTCTTCCACTTTATTGGCTGAACCAAACTTTTTATTGGGAATTTAACAACTCTTAAATCCTATTTTTAGATGATTGCTAATTTTTGTCCAGCTGATGGGGATTGTACGAAAGCATGAGGAAAAAAGGTGGTGAAGGGGAAACAGACCCATATTCCTGAAAGCAAATCACATCAACAGGAGAGAATGTACTAGAGAAGTGGGAGTGAATTCCAGCAATTGGGGTTTAACAACAACCAATTAATAAATTGCAGTCAATGAAGCAATTAATGAAATTTCTTTGAAAAGGGTCTTCACACAGCTATAACTTGAAGATTACATCACTAAAATATTGTTTCAAATAAAAATGTCATTATAATCAGTAAATGTATCCCTATCACCCACTCTCCCCTCGAGTTACCATTTAGATAGTAGACTGCACCCCAGTGAGACTCTGCAACCATTTTGCGGACAAAGTTTTCGCCTCCCAGGAACAGAAATTGGGGATTTACAAGCAATTGCCAACCTGAGAGAGCTTTGGTGTGCCCGTCTAGACCATTTCCCAATGGGATAAAGAAGTGTTTGAACAGAACCTTAAAGGGGCAGGACACTAAAAACTTCATCTTAAAGTTGTCTGTGCAGCAGGTTTCCACATAACCCATGACCAACACCAACCAGGTGTTCATAACCCACAACCGGCCGAGCGATTCTACCACAAACTACTGCACAATTCCTTATAATAGCCTATCCTCTGACTCACTAGGAGTAATGTTAAATCCACCAGCATTCATTCCAACAGCACCTCTCGAGCGCAGTAACACCAAACCAGAGTAGTTGGGAATAGGACCAGCCAAAGCCAATGTGACTGGAGAGCATTGTTGCAGGTATGGCAAATATATTTTATGAATGGGTGATCAAAAGCAGGAGGGGCTGGGCGAATGGCAGACATTAAATTTGGAGATTAACATAGTTTAGTAGCTCGATGCATGGAAGACCCCATTTAGTGCGACCTGGCAGGTGAGTGGGAAGAGTCTGTGCTCCCAGTGACTGATGCTTCAATTCCCATTAACGTAGCAGAGTTGGTTGTCAAAGCTGTGACGTACATCGCTGCTAAACGAGTATAGGGCCTTCTGCAACAAGTGGCCTTGGATCTTTTTTTTTTAAATTAGATGTGTAAGCTTGAAGGCAAGTTAATCCCAAATCTTACACTTACTCTTTCCCTGCACCTTCATGTTGAGAGATTGCGCACAAGATTTCACCCTTATCCTCAACTGGATGGGCATCATTGTTAGCATGGATACACACCAGTGTCACAGGCTACAGCCAGTGTCACTTCTATACATCCCACTATTGTCATGGAACTGACTGCTACTCGTGATCCATAGTGAGTACTCAATCTGTTGATTTGTTGCATTATGTTGGAGCCAGAAATATTGGTGTCTGTTGGGACATTAGTGTAGGTGATTAAAATTAGAGACCAGAGAAAGTATTTCACGGAGTTCTGCAGACTGTACTTCAGCTCCATTAAGGCCCAATTTTAATGAATACACCCCGTTAAAAAGGGCTTGGGTGAGAAGGTTTTCAGTTTTAAAATGTGTTGCGTGCAACAGCAAAAATCATCCAAAAACATGCAGAATATTGTTTGGAATAAAACTGGAATGGGAAGGGGTGTGAAATATATTTCTGCACAAATAGGGCAAAATCAGACTGAATATAAACTGTCTTGGCAATGGGCTGCAAGTGTAGAGTCTATTTACAAATGAAGAATGTGATCAAACAGCAAGGTGGCACAGTGGTTAGCATTGCTGCCTCACAGCACCAGACCCAGGTTCAATTCCGGCCTTGGGCAACAGCCTGTGTGGAGTTTGCACATTCTCTCTGTGTCTGCATGTGTTTCCTCAGGGTGCTCCGGTTTCCTCCCAAAATGTGCAGGTTAGGTGAATTGGCCACGATAAATTGCTCCTTAATATCCAAAGATGTGCAGGTTGTGGGGGAAAGAGGTCCTGGATGGGATGCTCTTTAGGAGGGTCCGTGCAGACCAGATGGGCCAAATGGCCTCCTTCTGCACTGTAGGGTTTCTATGATTCTAGTGTCTTGTGCCAAATTGCAACGGCGCTGACAGAAAACGTATCAATTAGAAACGGATTTCCAAAGTTATACAATTAACCAGTCACAGTACCCAATACAAACCGAGTATGAAATTGAGAGACTTCTCAACAGTTATTTCTGTTATCATTATAAAATACTAGTGCCCCAAAGATTGCTTTGGCCTTCCCCCTTCCACCCATAAAAGGTTCTTTTCACACAAGTCTCAGATGGAGTTATGGATTGCTCCCCTTGAGCAAAGAAGCACAGAAACAGAATCTGCTGGATGGGAGGGGGGTGCAGAATTAGCAAGGAATGTGCAGTTTACTACACTCAGTGTATCAGGAGCACATGTACAGAACGTGCCTTGTTTTTGGTTGCAATGCACAAGGTCAGTTTGTGCCAAGCACAGAACACGGAGACTCCAGTACCCTACACCTCAATTAGTGCAGCTCACTTTTCCAGGTACCTTTGGAGCATTTCAGAGAATACAAACAGTTTGGCGATTTTTCTTGATGACTCATTAAATAAGCAACTTGGGAAGCATGAAGGAACAGATTGCACTGCGAGGTCCAGCCACTAGAGTCCCATAGGTTTTACAAAGTGCCAGATTTAATGAAGAGTTGGCAAAGAATTATACAAATCGGTTAAAGCCTCGATAAACGATGACTGTTGCAAGGATAGAAAAACTCCACTTATTTGCGAAGCCAGCAGCAACTTGGAAGTTGTTGTGGAATGTTGGGACTGTCAATTAACTGGACAGGATCTTTTTAGACATTATAGGTAAAGAATACAAAATTAAATGGGCTGGGTTTTATTAGAGAAAGTTACATAAATAGTAATATGAATAGTTTATACCCATTGTTATAACAAACAGAACTTTGATTAGTATGCTGCTTCCAAACTTGATTCAAAACAGGAGGTTTTAACCATTCAAACAAACGGCCCATGTGACATGACAAGAGAAAATGCTGGAAAATCTCAGCAGGTCTGGCAGCATCTGTCGGAAGAGAAAAGAGCCAACGTTTCGAGTCCGATGACCCTTTGTCAAAGCTAACAGGCATGAAAGTGGGCCCATGTGACATTACTGGTCCTGCCAATCTTGTCCACACCAACCTCAACATAATGTCCCAGTTCTCTGACTGCATCACTGGACTGGCGCAATGGTTCTTGCAAACTGGAGGGGGTCCTTTCAAAGTCCAGATAGCAACCCTGGAAACTTAGTAATAAATTCCCTGCTGTGTATTGGCTAGTGAAATCTCACACCAATGATCTGACTTTAGTGAAGTCAATTTAATGAAGCATGGCAATTATTTCAAAACATACAAAATAATTATTCTGGTCCATAGCGAGACGTTTCTTGCCCTCAACTATGCCACGGGAGCTCGAATTGGGTCCAAACTTCCATCAACAAGACTGTCATCTTTGCTCTTGGTCACGTTATTGTCATTCGCTATTTTCTGACGAGCATACCTGCTGGATGGTATAGTTGAGAAGTAGTTTTACCAAGTACCTTGCTAAAATCCTGGCTAATATCTAATGGTCAAATGTATCTATGTCAGAAAAGGACAGCAGCATCTGACTGGCTAACAACATTGAACCTGCCCCTCCAATTTGGATCCTTCTATTCTTAGTCTCCCACACCAGAAATAACCCATTTTGCTTTTAAAAAGGTCATGTGCCAGGACGAACTTTTCAAAAGATACCTTGCACCCCTGCCCACTAAGGAAGAGCAACAGCTGCATAGGGAAACAATTGTTAAAGCTTTGAAGACAAATTAACTGTAAAATTGACATACTTTTAGAGATATAAAATGGGTTGTTTTCCCATGCAAGTTTATTAAAGCAGTTCCTCAACAGTCTCTGCATCAATACCACACTTAGGTTGACTTTTACTCTCAAGAGGCTGACCTAGATGTAAGATTCTGGGGCCAGAAACCCAAACCCTGCATCTCATATAAATCTAATCAACAAGTTAACACATTGCCACCCCATGATCCACCAACTGTTGGGATGTATGTCATTCATACCTGCCAACACACCAGCACAAATTCATGTACCACATTACTAATTTGTTACATAGGCAAGACACCAGTTAGTAGAGAATACCACATGTTGCCGCTGTACCACATGAAACAATCCACTGAGACAGGTCACAGTATGCAGGAACTGTGCAAAGCAGGAATAAGTAGGAAGCCAGCCAGCCATCTCCGCCATTTAACAAGATCACAGCTGATCTGTACCTCAACTCCATCCAGCCCTTATTGCTCGGTCTTTAAAGACTCAACTGACCTGCAGGATGCACAGTCCTTCGTGGGAGATTTCCAGATCCCTTTGTATGACAAGTACTCGCTGATTTCTCTCCCAGCATTAATGTAAAAGATCATGTCTCTATGCTCTGTTACGATCACAATTAAAACTGAATTATATTTTTCCCCATTATGATGCAGTGAAAGATTCGAATAGTGAAAGCAAATTAAAAAGACGGAGGGTTGTTTGTCACCGAAAAATAAATTCATTACTCATGTTTGCAAATCTAAATAAGTCAAATTGAAGCACTGGAATAAAGTTAAAATGTAAGCATTCAGTACAAGTGGAGCGACTGTCAGAAAGCCCCAGGACAAAGTGTCTTTCACTTCTAGCTAGTGCGAAACTTCATGCACACAGACTGTGCAGAGTGTTTTCACTGGGTTCCAAAATAAACAGAAGGCCATGGGTTGAAGGGTTGGAGTTTTGCAAGATCATTAATGAAGGTACTCGCATACACGAGATTAGTCGCGTTATGAAATCCGTTATGTGAAATATGTAATTTGCCAAATTAACAAATTTGAATGAGGGAAGGTAAAGCACAAGACATAAACGACCGATTTTTAAAATCAATTAACACGTGAATCCCCAAATAATCTCTGTGCCATCCAATCAGCAGGAGTCAATTTGCTTGATGTGGAATTAACTTGTTTATCGTCCAGTCAACAACAAATTGTTGGATAAACTCGCTGGTTTAGCATAAATGTAATAACTAGTGCAAAAATGTTAATTATTAAAATGGGGGGGGGGCACATGAATCACACACCAGACTGCATACAGAAATATACAAATGGACACAAAATATTTTAAAGATCTGCTTATAACTCCTGTTACAGCAACAAAACAGGAAAGTGTTTTTGAATCAATCTGAAGGGCAGACAGCGAAAAACGTACAAATCAAGAGCAAGGAGCGTGGTTGAGAAACAACCACACACACTCCTGAAACATAGAAACTAGGAGTAGCCTATTTGGCCCTTCAAGCCTGCTCCACCATTCAATATGATTATGGCTGATGCCAGATTCCCATTTTCTCCCCATACCCTTTGATGCCATGAAAATCTTTCTTAAATACATTCAGGGACTTAACCTCCGCAGCCTTCTGTGGTAGAGAATTCCACAATTCACTACCCTCGAGTGTTTTCCTCATTTCAGTCCTAAATGGTCTACTCCGTATCCTGAGACCGTGTCCCCTGCTTCTAGGTTCCCCAACCAGCGAAAACATCCTCCCTGCATCTAGTCTGTCCAGCCCTGTTAGAATTTTATATGTTTCAATCAGATCGCCTCTCATCCTTCTAAACTCCGGTGAATCCAGGCCCAGTCGACCCAATCTCTCCGTATAGGACAGTCCCGCCAACTCCGGTATCAGCCTAATGATCCTCTGCTGCTCTCCCTGAATGGCAAGTAGATCCTTTCTTGGGTAAGGAGACAAAAACTGCACACAATACTCCAGGTGTTGTCTCACCAAGGCCCTGTATAACTGCAGTAAGAAATTCCTACTTCTGAACTCAAATCCCCTTGTAATGAAGGTTAACATACTACGTGCCTTCCAATTGCTTCATACACCTCCCTCTCCACTTTCATTGACTGGTGTACACGGACATCCAGATCCCTTTGTACATCAATACGTCCCAATATAATCACCATTGAAATAAAACTCTTCCTTTTTGTTTTCCACACCAAAGTGTAGAACTTCACATTTAGCCACGTTGTTCTGCCCACTCACTCACTCAACTTGTCCAAATCACCCTGGAGTCTCCTTGCCCAGTTTTGTGTCAACAAACTTGGGAACGTTACATTTGGTTTCTTCATCCAAATCATTTATATACTTTGTGCACACCTGGGGCCTAAGCACTGATCCCTGCGGTACCCTACTAGTCACTGCCTGCCATTCAGAAAAAGCCTCATTTATTCCCACTCTGTTTCCTGTCTGTCGACCAATTCTCAATCCGTGTCAAAATGTTACCCTCCATGTCATGTGAAAACGAGAATACAGATAATATCAGTTTCTTGTGCAACTGGAATTTCTCAAGTTCAATTCAAGACTTTACATATATTTCATAACTAATGCAAAATACTGTGGAAGTTGAAATCTAAAATAAATCAGAAAATGCTGGAAATGTTCAGCGGATCAGGCAGCATTTGTAGACAGAGAGTTAACATTGTGGGTCAATTACATTTCTAAACGGCCTGTGTTGGTTCAGATTTCTTTGGCCCGAGCATTGGTTCTGTGACTGTCCTGGAGGCACAGTTGCCATGATGCCTCCAAATTTGCCCAAGAGTGCTCTATCTGTACCATAGGAATGACAAGGAAGAGTGCCATTATGTATATAATGAGAAGCTCAATTTCAACTTCAGAAATTTACTGCTGAAAAGTAGTTACATATACACAGTCCAGGATTGGGTCGTTAGCCTGCATGGTGTACTGGCCTGAGCAACCACCACACTGGGAACCCCAAATGCGACCAAATGGAAGCCTAAACAAACGTTCTGCTTCAACGTTTATGGGGTGGGTGTGATGTTAACCATACAGCGGGGAGAAACAAAAAACTGAGACCGCGGGTAACATGGTACGATGTGACCTGGAATGTCTAGTCAGGCAATAATTTGTAATGGAAGAGGGAAAATTAGGAATTTTTACTTTTGCTCTCAATCCTGAACACCAATCTCCCCAAATTGTGTGTAGAGTATTGTTACATTGCCACGCATCAACCATTCAACATCTATTGCACAGAAGTTAGATAAACTCTGGCTGTATCTTGTACTGCATCTAACCTGGTTTAGTCCCTACTCAAGTAAACATCTTTAGAAATTGAGTGCAAAATGTTAATTACATTAATCCAGGACAGCAACAAGTTCAAGTCAAACTCCCACAACATGTATGCTGGATACCACCACGTGTAGAGGACGGAGCAGAATTCCATCACTATTCAGAGTGAGAGTGGGGTCTGCTTGCTGCTCTTCTGCCCCAAAACGATTGTCACGATTCTGGCTCTGTCTTTGCTAGAAATCACTCACTGGCACGCTACCCACTGCATAAACTGAGCAAGATAAAGGACCCCAGAAGAGATGTAAATGCAGTGTTACAAACAGGAATTTGGCACCAATTTTTTACAAGCTACGACAGATTACCTGTCTGAAAAGTAAGTCAAATCACCGGCTCCCCCCACCCCAGGCACCCTAATCACCGGCTCCCCCACTCCCTACAGCCAAACCACTGGCCCCCCAACCCTGCAAATCTCCCACTCCCAGACTGTCACAATTAATACCTCCAGACTTATGATGTTCCCTTTACAGAATCCAAAAGCCATATCCAGCTGCCCTGAATAATGGTAGTCTTGGAGATGATGGGCTGGTGCTGGAGAAGTGGGTGTCTCGAAAGCTGAAATTTGATGCAATATTCCTTTTAACAGAAAGTGCAGAATATAAAACTCAACAGCAGTCATCAAAATAGCATTTAGTGTTTATTGAGCCAGACGTAACAGCAAAATGTCTCCTCAATTTCAAGAATTAAGAGACACCGGAACAGATTTGGGAAACATGAAAACACCTAAATGGGAGGAGGTGTAGCAGAGGCTTGTGATATCACAGCAGAACCAATGGAACAAAGATATCCCCACTGGGTCAATCCAACATACCAAATACAAGGGTTCCTCCCAAGCTGACAAATCGAGCAGGTTGATCGGCATGCAGAGAGCATTACCAGCCCCCTGCACACAGCCCCCACCCCCAGGCACTCAAAAGGTAGAGAGTTGTGAAGTGAAAAGACTGGAGAAGAACAATCAAATGTCAGACTTTACTACAAAAAAAAGGAAAAGTTGAAGATAGGGGAAGTGCGAAGAATGAGAAAGAGGACAAGGGATGAGCAAAAATGAAGGCAGCAGATAGTGCTGGCTGAGGAAGCTCGGTTCAGAAGGGGGGATGACAACAGGTCAGGTTTAATCTGTGCACGGTAGCACAGTGATTAGCACTGTTGCTTCACAGCGCCAGGGACCTGGGTTCAATTCCCCATGTCTGTGCGGGCTTCCTCCAAGTGCTCCAGTTTCCAAAAAGTTCCAAAGGAGGTGCTGATTAGGTGAACTGGACATTCGGAATTATCCCTCAGTGTACCCGAATAGACGCTGTAGTATGGCATCTAGGGACTTTTCACAGCGACTTCATTGCAGTGTTAATGTAAGCCTATTTGTGATACGAATAAAGATTATTATTGAGACATTGCAATTAATGTATTTTGATCGGTCTTAATTAAGTCAGGTGACTGGAACTAGTTACGCTATATTTAATTTACTGCCCGTCGTGTACTCACACTGTGAAGTGACTTGCTGCAATTCAGAGGATTCCCGGGTTTATCAGACTAAGAACTTCAACAAAAACTAAAGGTCAATTCAAATCGTGCACCCTGAAGAGAAGTTTAGCATGGCATCGGTGGACATCAGCCAATTAGCTGGCGTTTGTATTCAGCAGCAGGCAAGTCGAAGCAAACTTCCCAAGACATTTATACTGAAAAGCTACTGCGATACTGGGGCAGCTGACTCATTCTCCTCTTTGCTAACAGATACACTTCCTCACTACTCATGGATTAAAACCAGAGTGACTAGTTAGTGGATGCGATGAACACCTTGGTTATCTGACGAGAGGACTCAGACAAGGAGGCGATGGCCCTTCATCACCTCGATTCTGTTCCACCAATCAATGAAATCGTAGCTGAGTGGCGACCTAACTCCATTTATCCACTTTAGTCCAACATTTGGTGAATCTAATTATTCTCGGACAGGTTGAAATTAACCCCGAAAGGAATCATTTCTCATAGTTCCCCAGATATGATGGAATTGCTAAATGCCATGAAACACATATCTCTCCATGTAATTTAACCTGTGGGAGTCCAGGTAACAATGTGTTCTTGACACCAAGGCCAATATGTCCTTCGCATAGTACTATTCACAGTACTCAAGTTGTGCTCTAGCCGGGGCATTATATATCTGAAGCATGACTTGAATTATCTATATTTCTGGAATTCTAAATATCTTCACTGCTTCTCGCTTTTCATCATTTGGAAAGGATTTGATCCGATCCTTTTTAGGTCTAAAGTTGAGGACCTCACATAACCTATCCCTCAGTAAATACACTGCCCAGGCACTGCCATCCTCACCATCCTCTTCCCCCCCCCCCCCACCACTGTACTCACCCCCTCTCACTGCCACCCTCACCCCCACCTCCTCTTACACCAACCCCCCACTCCCACTGTCCGCCTCCCACCCACCCCACTGTCCTCCTCAACCCCCCACCCTCCTCACTGTCCTCCTCACCCCCACCCCCCTTCACCTCGTATGACCAGACGCACTGGACCCCGGTGAACCTGCAAACACAGCGGCCGACCACCTGGTCCTCATGGGTGGTGTACATCTCCCGCAGACACTCCCGATGTGACCCCGCCCCCCCCCCCCCCCCCCCGCAAAACTGTCCTCCTCACTCCCCCCCCCCTCACCTCGTATGACCAGGCGCACTGGACCCCAGTGAACCTGCAAACACAGCGACTGACCTCCAGGTCCTCATGGGCGGTGTACATCTCCTGCAGACACTCCCGATGGTGAACCCCCCCCCCACTGCCCCTCGCTGTCCTCCCCACCCCCCTCATTGTCCTCCACCCCCCCACCCCCCCTCCCTCCCCTCACTGTCATCCTCACCGGCAAGCAGGAAGGTGGTTTGAAGTGTGTCTACTTCAACGCCAGGAGCATCCAGAATAAGGTGGGTGAACTTGCAGCATGGGTTGGTACCTGGGACTTCGATGTTGTGGCCATTTCGGAGACATGGATAGAGCAGGAACACGAATGGTTGTTTCAGGTTTCAGGGTTTAGATGTTTCAGTAAGCTCAGGGAAGGTGGTAAAAGAGGGGAGGTGTGGCATTGTTAGTCAAGGACAGTATTACTGTGGCAGAAAGGACGTTTGATGAGGACTCGTCTACTGACGTAGAATGGGCTGAGGTTAGAAACAGGAAAGGAGAGGTCACTCTGTTGGGAGTTTTCTTATAGGCCTCCGAAAAGTTCCAGGGATGTAGAGGAAAGGACTGCAAAGATGATTCTGGATAGGAGCGAAGGTAACAGGGTAGTTGTTATGGAGGACTTTAACTTTCCAAATATTGACTGGAAACGCTATAATTCGAGTACTTTAGATGGGTCAATTTTTGTCCAATGTGTGCAGGAGGGTTTCCTGACACAGTATGTAGATAGGCCAACAAGAGGCGAGGCCACATTGGATTTGGTACTGGGTAATGAACCAGGCCAGGTATTAGATTTCGAGGTAGGTGAGCAATTTGGTGATAGTGACCACAATTCGGTTACGTTTACTTTAGCGATGGAAAGGGATGGGTATATATCACAGGGCAAGAGTTATAGCTGGGGGAAAGGCAATTATGATGGGATTAGGCAAGATTTAGGATGCATAGGATGGGGAAGGAAACTGCAGGGGATGGGCACAATTGAAATGTGGAGCTTGTTCAAGGAACAGCTACTGCGTGTCCTTGATAAGTATGTACCTGTCAGGCAGGGAGGAAGTGGTCGAGCGAGGGAACCATGGTTTACTAAAGTAGTTGAATCACTTGTCAAGAGGAAGGAGGCTTATGTAAAGATAAGACGGGAAAGGTCAGTTAGGGCGCTTGAGAGTTACAAGTTAACCAGGAAGGACCTAAAGAGAGAGCTAAGAAGAGCCAGGAGGGGACATGAGAAGTCCTTGGTAGGTAGAATCAAGGAATTCCCTAAAGCTTTCCCTAGGTATGTAGGAATAAAAGAATGACAAGGGTTAGAGTAGGGCCAGTCAAGGACAGTAGTGGGAAGTTGTGCGTGGAGTCCGAGGAGATAGGAGAGGTGCTAAATGAATATTTTTTGTCAGTATTCACACAAGAAAAAGACAATGTTGTCGAGGAGAATACTGAGATACAGGCTACTAGACTAGACAGGATTGAGGTACATCAGGAGGTGTTAGCAATTCTGGAAAGTGTGAAAATAGTCCCCTGGGCCGGATGGGATTTATCCTAGGATTCTCTGGGAAGCGAGGGAGGAGATTGCAGAGCCTTTGGCTTTGATCTTTATGTTGTCATTGTCTACAGAAATAGTGCCAGAAGACTGGAGGATAGCAAATGTTGTCCCCTTGTTCAAGAAGGGGAGTAGAGACAACCCCGGTAACTATAGACCAGTGAGCCTTACTTCTGTTGTGGGAAGTCTTCGAAAGGTTTAGAAGAGATAGGATGTATAATCATCTGGAAAGGAATAATTTGATTAGGGATAGTCAACACAATTTTGTGAAGGGTAGGTCGTGCCTCACAAACCTTATTGAGTTCTTTGAGAATGTAACCAAACAGGTGGACGAGGATAATGCAGTTGATGTGGTGTATATAGATTTCAGTAAAGCGTTTGATAAGGTTCCCCACTGTAGGCTATTGCAGAAAATACGGAGGCATGGGATTGAGGGTGATTTAGCAGTTTGGATCAGAAATTGGCTAGCCGTAAGACAGGCTGGTTGATGGGAAATGTTCAACCTGGAGTTCAGTTACTAGTGGTGTACCACAAGGATCTGTTTTGGGGCCACTGCTGTTTGTTATTTTTATAAATGACCTGGAGGAGGGCGTAGAAGGATGGGGGAGTAAATTTGCGAATGACACGGTCGGTGGAGTTGTGGACAGTGCGGAAGGATGTTGCAGGTTATAGAGGGACATAGATTCTTACCATTAGCAGAGAGATCTCGGTGTCCGTGTACATAGATCCTTGAAAGTTGCCACCCAGGTTGAGAGGGTTGTTAAGAAGGCGTACGGTGTATTAGCTTTTATTGGTAGAGGGATTGAGTTTCGGAGCCATGAGGTCATGTTGCAGCTGTACAAAACTCTGGTGCGGCCGCATTTGGAGTATTGCATGCAGTTCTGGTCGCTGCATTATAGGAAGGATGTGGAAGCATTGGAAAGGGTGCAGAGGAGATTTATCAGAATGTGTTGCCCGGTATGGAGGGAAGATCTTATGAGGAAAGGCTGAGGGACTTGAGGCTGTTTTTGTTAGTGAGAAGGTGGTTAAGAGGTCACTTTTCTATTGTTCACCCCCATCCCCGTCTTCACCAACCCTACGCCCCCCTCTGTCCTCCTCACCCGCCCCCAACCCTGTCTTCCTCATTCCCACCCCCCCTCACCTCGTATGACCAGGCGCACTGGACCCCGGTGAACCTGCGGACACAGCGGCCGACCTCCAGGTCCTCATGGGTGGTGTACATCTCCCGCAGACACTGTCCGATGTGGGGCAGCAGCCGGCGGAGCAGCTCCCGGCTCAGGATGACCCCCGGGCCGCCCATGCAGAAGTTGTCCCCGGGCTCGAGCGCCAGTTTGCCCATTTCGGCGGGGGTGCCCAGGCCGGTCTGGCCCAGGTACAGCGGCTGGCTGCTGTTGAGGCCTCGGAGGAAGCGCTCGAGTCTCTCCCCGCGGATGTAGGTGTCGTCGTCGGCGCGCACGAACCACTCGAAGCGGTGCAGGTGGCGCTCGGCCATGTACTTGAGCATCAGGAAGGATTTCTTCTGCGGCGGGTAGGAGTCATCCACCCCGGGCAGGGCGACCAGCGGCAGCGGGAGGCTCAGGTCGGAGCCCTCGCTGGAGAAGAACTCCACCCGGCCGGGGATGTGGCGGGCCCAGGTCCGCTGGGCGGCCAGCGCCCGGTTCCTCAGGTACTTCTTGGCGCTCATCACCCCCACGTAGAGGAAGCGCGAGTGCGAGGCCTCGGCCTGCCCCTGGCCGCCCCCCGGGGCCCGCCGGCGGCACACGCCGCCTCCTCTCCGCGGCAGCAGCCGGGAGGCCAGAGCGAAGCCAAGCGCCAGGCCCAGCAGGAGGCCGAGCCAGGAACGCCGGCAGCGGCCCGCCATCCCGCCTCAGTCAGCGGGCATGCTGCTCCGGCGCTGCGAGCGCCCCATGTCCCCCGCTCCCGCCCGCCGGCCCGACCCACCGACTCTCCGCTCCCGCCCGCCCCGCCGCCGCTTTAATACCGCGCCCTCTGCCCGCAGCGCGCTCCTCATTGGCCGCCGGGCTCAGACCCCGCCTCTTAAAGGGACAGCCTCTCGCCGGAGTGATGTAGCGCCTTTCACCATCTCAGGAGTTTATGTTGTCCCAAAATAAATAGCAGCCACTTTGCGAGTCTAAGCTCATAGTCTGTTTGGTGAGAGGAATAATTATTGATCAGGGTACCAGGAGCACGATGGCACAGGGGTTAGCACTACTGCCTCACCCCACTACGTACCTGGCTTCAATTCCAACCTCAGGTGACTGGAATTTGCACGTTCTCCCGGGTCCCGGGGGCTTCCTCGCAGTCCAAAGACATATACGTTAGGTGGATTGGCTATGCTAAATCACCCCTTAGTGTCCAAAAATATACAGGTTAGGTGGAATGGCTATAACAAAATGTGCGGCTGTATGGGATGAGGAGTCAGAGGATTACTTTGGAATGCAATTTTTATTCACCTTCACTGTTAATGGTGCACACCATCTACAAGATGCATTGCAGCAATTAGCCAAACGTCCTTCAACAAACCCACAACCTCTACCATCTAGAAGGGAACAGAAACTTAAGAACACTAACACATGAAAGTTCCCCTCCGACCTACTCACCATCATGAATTGGAGCTGTATCACCATTCTCTCCTTCCCTGTTGCAGGATCAAAATCCTGAAATTCCCTCCCTAACAGTCCTACTGCAGCAGTTCAAGAACTTGGCTCACCACCACCTTCTCAAGGGAAATTAGGAATGGGCAATAAACACGGGCCTGGCCAGTGATGCTCACATCCCATGCATAAATGAAAAGAACAGTCCTCTGACCGCTTTCACTTGAATTCTGAAAGTTTGATAAATGTTAACTAATGTTGGGGACTGACCATCTTATTTTATGGATGTCTCAATTTCATCTGGACTGACATGATGCCCTTGTTTTAATTTCACTCTGAAACTTCATGCTGTTGTACCTTTGGCTCAGAAATTGTTATTTTATTCTGAAAGGAAACAAATTCTTTGGGAACTCAAAGTTATTTTGAGCTACATTTAAAAGCCAAGGCCTGAATCAATGTATGATTCAATCAGTCCACTGACAGGTCACCAAAACCATTATTTTTACATCTCGAGTGCCCGAGATATGAAAACTCGTTTAAATGCAGGAACAAACCAATAAACGGTTTACTGGTGAGTGGGTCAGAAATCCCAGGAAAATCCAAAATGGGGCAATGAATAGTGCAAATCACTTACTTCATAATGATGTTCCTTTTATGCTGTTTAACTCTCTGAAACTATGACAACAATGCAAGTCCCTGGAAACAGAGCCTGGTCATGGCACATGCAATTCTGTGTAACGCAGCATCAGATTTTTGTTAAGATAAACATGGAGCCAAAGTTCGGAATCATATTCTATTCCTCATGACTCCTGTTAAACAACCTTGATTTTTCTTTTATAATGTGTCACCCCTACAAGTTTCCCCATTTTAATTCCGATCACATCCAAACTAAGGTTACAAATCGTCATGTATAACTTTTTTTCAGTGTGATTTTTCATCTTATTAAAACAAGCTGTAATCTATAATTTTCTTGTGAACAGCGCATTCATTTGAAATACTTGCCCCACCGCCTGTCAGCTGTTTTGCAATGGGGGTTGGTGTGGTTTGTAGCTGTTCTGCGTGGCAGTGAATACAGTTTTGCCATGTATTTACTGCTGGATGTATAAAAATAGCGATCCTTTCAATTAGTTCTGGCTCCTCTTCAAACACGGTGGCAGGCCTCAAACTGCAATGTAAACTCCAAGGAACACTCAATCATGCATTTAAAAAGAGCCAATACTAGCAAAGCAGCTTGACTCAATGTTCAATTTTGTCCATGGGGGATCAGACAACGTTGGCATATTATGGAACCATTCAACCCATCATCTCTCCGCTGGTGCAACCCAAAACCATTCCCACTGTCATTCTCTCTCGATTAACAGCTCTACATGCAGATCTAATCCAAATGCTTATCCAATTTTTCCTTTAAAAGATGCGATGATTTGTCATAGCCACTCCCCATGACGAAGAATTCAAAGCTCAGAAACTCCACATAAAAACATTTCTTCTAACTTCTCTCCTCACTCATTCCCCTGACAATTTAAAATTGGTGTACCCTCATCATTGCCTCACTAAAGGAAATAGGCTTGAGTTCAAGAGATCGAGAGATGATTTAGTGATGATGTTGAAAATGAAGAAGGAAATCCATTGTGTAAATACAGAGAAACTGTTCCTGGTGGTGAGGAATCCATCAGGGGGACACCATGTTAAACTTAAGCTATGTCATTAGGAATTAAATTAGGAAAACACATTTTTACACAAAGGGCTATGGAAATCTGGAACTATCTCCCCAAACGACTTTGTGATGCTGGGGTTCAATTTGAAGATTCTGGACTGACAGTTTCTTGTTAAGTAAGGTTATAGGATTAGGGAGCCAAGCTGGGTAAAATGATGCTAAGATATTGATCAGTCAGCAAACAAAACTTTTGTAAATTGATCTAACCGTTGACTGCACATTCCTCGTGCACCTCGTGTGAACAATTCTTGATGCAGCACTCCAGAGGAAACCTGGCCATGCAATTAAAACTAAGTTATGATCTATTTTAATTGAAATGGGCGTCACGGTGACACAGTGGTTCGCACTGCTGCCCGCTCCAGGGACCCGGGTTCAATTCCAGAATCAGGTGACTGTGAAGTTTGCACTCTCTCTCCTCTCCTCTCCCCCCGCCCCCCCCCCCCCCCCCCCAGTCTGCGTGGATTTCCTCCGGGTGCTCCAGTTCTCTCCCCCCCCCCCCCCCAGTCTGCGTGGGTTTCCTCCGGGTGCTCCAGTTCTCTCCCCCCCCCCCCAGTCTGCGTGGGTTTCCTCCGGGTGCTCCAGTTCTCTCCCCCCCCCCCCCCCCAGTCTGCGTGGGTTTCCTCCGGGTGCTCCAGTTCTCTCCCCCCCCCCCCCCAGTCTGCGTGGGTTTCCTCCGGGTGCTCCAGTTCTCTCCCCCCCCCCCCCCAGTCTGCGTGGGTTTCCTCCGGGTGCTCCAGTTCTCCCCCCCCCCCCCCCCCCCCAGTCTGCGTGGGTTTCCTCCGGGTGCTCCAGTTCTCTCCCCCCCCCCCCAGTCTGCGTGGGTTTCCTCCGGGTGCTCCAGTTCTCTCCCCCCCCCCCCCCCAGTCTGCGTGGGTTTCCTCCGGGTGCTCCAGTTCTCTCCCCCCCCCCCCCAGTCTGCGTGGGTTTCCTCCGGGTGCTCCAGTTCTCTCCCCCCCCCCCCCCCAGTCTGCGTGGGTTTCCTCCGGGTGCTCCAGTTCTCTCTTTCCTCCCCCCCCCCCCCCCCCCCAAGTCCAAAAATGTGCTGGTTAGGTGGATTGGCCAAAAGATTAGGTGGGGTTACTGGGATAGTGTGGAGCCGTGGCCTTAAGTAGGGTGCTCTTTCCAAGGGCTAGTGCAGACCTGATGGGCCGAATGGCCTCCTTCTGCACTGTAGGGATTCTATGACGAAAGGTGACAGGTTCAATGGAGCTTTCCAGTAACTGATGTTAACTGACTTTCCTTCGATAGTCCCCTGTAGTAAAGCAGTCAAATAAAGCAGGTTCTAACAATCTTCACTCCTCCAAGGATTGCCAGTTTAACAGCAAAGAGAAGCACTCTCACATTATATATCCTCTTAAATTATTATTGTTAAAACCCTGTCAATTTGAAAATGTTTGGGGAAGGAGATATGCAAATTACCTCATTCCCAAAATGGTGAGATTTAAGTAAGAAGTGTTTCGAAGGCCTGTCAGGCCATGCAAGGCACATGGTATGAAGAGAAGAAATCATCCCAAATTAAATATACTACACTTGAACTATGTGATGTGACAAATAGAACATTTGCTTGCTGTAGGCGCAAGCTGTACATTGTAAAATGTTTCCAAATTTCTATCTGCAATCTGAGTAAATGCAATCTTCCCTGGCAAAACAGACCAAAATCAAATAAAGTTTAATAGTGCTACATGAATCTTATTCCTTTATCCTGTCCAGCAGCAACTTCATGGAAGGTGCTCTTACTAATACATTTCAAACATTCCTCCTGATCCTGCACATTAAGCAGAAATCTATCATACAATGGTAATGTACTTTGTAAACTGTGGGGGCTTGACCCTGTCTGAAACAGTGGGGAAACAGTAGGATGGATGACTAGAGTAGGATGGATGACTAGAGTGACTGTTTTCAACCAGCCACACAAAGCTCAAAGCACCACAAACTCTCACACACACACACTGCACTATCAAACCAGAAAACATTCTCCAAATTGAATGTTATTAATTGTATACAGCCTTTAATTGAAAATTGAAGATCTGAGTGAATTAATGGGAAAAACAAATGGAGCCAATTGAAACATGTTTGTCAGATAAAGATTCTATCATTCCAATCAAACAGGGAGTAAAATGATTTTTATATGGGAGATAAATATGTTCCAACCACACCTCGTTTTTGGATATAGAGTTAAACTTGATTTTTTTTTGCATGGTTGAAATTTAACGAAATGCTAGGCAAAGGTCCTCAAGAGGTCACCAGACATCTCCGGGCACTAACTATGACACTGATTACGCGCACACACTTCAGCTGAAACACTGATCACAAATATGTACTTGCCGGTGGACAAGGATGCCTGACAACACACCCGCAACTGTCAAACAAGGCCACCTCCAAAACACCCCCACATATCTACCAAAATACACACAAGTACCACATGAGGTTCACAAACAACAAAGGGAGGAAATTGCGTTCCAACTGAATTTCCTCCAACAGGGAAATACTAGGGATCACCATTTTAAGTTATATAAAGCTGATCTAGATTAGATGTCAGGAGACTGTTGATTCCCCAAAGATAGTGAAGGACAGAAACAAGTTGCTGGTTTGTGCGATTTGTGAACTCTTTCAACTTGGGCTGCACCTGGGCTCATCGTCGCCTCCTTCAAAAGTAGCTAGTGCAGCGATTTCATGGCCAGAGTGACCTGCTGGACTAATACTGATTGGCTGGGTGGTCAAAGAGCCATCTCTCATAATTTCTCCTCCAAATTAGCCTGTACTTTTATCTGTTTCTTCACCTCTCACAAGAGACATTCGTGTAGCTGGACCAAATTGCATGATGGGAAATTTGGTCAAGTAAAGGTTTACCAAGATGATTCCTGGGATGGCAGGACTGTCATTTAAGGAGAGATTAAGTCGGTTAGGATTATATTCATTGGAGTTTAGAAGAGCGAGAGGGGATCTCTTAGAAACTTATAAAATTCTGACAGGATTAGACAGGTAAATTCAGAAAGAATGTTCCCAATGGTGGGGGGCAGAACTAGGGGTCATAGTTTGAGGAAAAGGGATAAACGTTTTAGGACTTAGGTGAGGAGAAACCTCTTCACCCAGAGACTGGTGAATCTGTGGAATTCACTACCACAGAAAATAGTTGAGGCCAAAACATTGTGTAATTTCAAGGCGTTAGATATTGCTCTTGGAGCTAAAGGGGTCAAGAGATATGGGGGGGGGTATATATTGAGACAGTTGTGTGATGCTGGCGGAGTAGATTAGAGGGGACTTTGCACTGTTCATGCAGAAACAGTGACTTTAAAATACATTGTGCTGCATAAAGACATCTTTTCATAGAAAGACATGACCACTTCATCAAAACAGGATGTTGTACATTTATTATACATCAAGATGAAGAAAATAAATACAACATTTTAGTAATTTCACAGCTGGAATTTCAAACATATTTAAAGCTGTTAATATTTAGCTAAAATAAAATAAACTTACACACACGTTTTGGTATTTAAAAGCAAGGAATGGTCACTTTACAAGACTATTTACTGCCACTACCCATGTCCATTCTCAGACATCCTCATTGGCTGTGTGCCATTTGTAAGGATGGCATCATTCATAGCTGTCAATTTAATCAAGTTTTTGTTAACATCAAAATAATTAATTAGAGAGATCTGATTCTGTTCATGAATAAAAAGTGGATATTGAAAATCCGGTGTGACTAACAACAAGTTGAAACTAATCAAGGCAGAATAAAATCACTCAACTTGACCAGCTTTGTTAACAGGATAGTGCATCTCCAACTGTGGTCAGTGCTGACTGTAGGAGTGGGCACTGACCAATCTTTAACCTCATCCCCCTGTAGATGGGCCCCTGCGACCTGGTCTCCAGGAACAAGAGCCTCCACCATCTCCCGTCAGAGGATTATAACCTGCAAAGTGCAAGAAACTGTCTTTGTAATTTCAACATTTTCATTAGAAAAGCACGTTTCACTGTTCACCCATTTGACTTGTTCACCCCAAAGGCCCATTGTCGAAACTGGGAGATGTGTGTAGTGCTCCTTGGAGGGATTCCAGGGATCCGACTAGCAAAACAACTTAGGGAAGAGAGGTGGTGAGGATGGAAGGGGATGAGGAAGTGTTGGAGGTGGGTGCGGGTGACGTGGTGGTGAAAGTAGAGAAGGATGTTGCAGGAATGGGAAAGATTTTTAAAGGAGCAAGCCCATCGAGCTTGCTCCACTATTCAACATGATCATGGCTGATCCTAGGCTTAAACTCCATTTTACTGCCCACTCTCCATACCCCTCAATTCCGAGATACCAAATATCAGTCCATCTCAGATTGGAACTTGGCAACTATTACACACTTAAAGTAGAATTCATATAGTACAGGAGGAGGCCATTCAGCCCATCGAGTCTGCACTGACCCTCTGCACCGAGACCCACTCCCCTGCCACCCCACCCAACCTGTACATCTTGGGACATATAGGGACAATTTTAGTATGGTCAATCCACCTAACCTGCACATCTTTGGACTGTGGGAGGAAACCCTTGCAGACATGGGGAGAAAGTGCAAACTCCACAGAGACAGTCACCCGAGGATGGAATCGAATCCAGGTCCCTTGTGCTGTGAGGCAGCAGTGCTAAACACCGCGCCGCCTATGTAGGCTGAGAGAAAACAGTGAAATACAGTTAACCTTTTTCCCCGCTGTGACCAGACTCCTAAACGACCCTCTTATGGACTGACCTGATTAATACTACACTCCTGTATGCTTCACCCGATGCCAGTGTCTAGATATTTACATTGTGTACCTTGTGTTGCCCTATTATGTATTTTCTTTTCTCCATGTACTAAATGATCTGTTTAAGCTGCATGCAGAAAAATATTTTTATTGTACCTTGGTACACGTGACAGTAAACAAATCCAATCCAACAAATTGTGAAAATGCTGGAATCTATTATTTTTTTTAAAAATGTCTTTATTCTCCATTTTCACATTTTCCTTCACAATTTACACCCCAACCACAAACAGTAAACGGTAACAAATACAAAATCAATCCCCTTAACAATACCAACGATCCCATCCTCCCACCACCCCAAACAACGGCCCACCTGTCAATATATGTATCTAATAAAACAAACAATCCCACAGTGGCAACAAAAAAACAAAGGAGAAAAAGAAAAAGCAGTCCGGGACCGCCCATGGTCACCATTGACCTAGAGTCCACTCCCCCTTCCCCCCCCCCTACACTCAATGCCCTCCAACCTCCTAAAGAGTACCGTACATGATACCCAAGAGTCTCCAACTCCTCCCATCCACTGCCTCTTGTAAAGCTCCTCCCCCCAACCTCGGTTCCTTCCCCCCAACCTTCCACCCCGGCTAGACCACTCGGCCTCTGTTCTGCCAGCCTCCGATGGCCGCAGCCCCTCCCCCCCACTTCACTCCCATTCACTGGCCGGCTTAAACCGGCCAGCGTGGAGGCCCCCGTCCGGGTCCCTTTCCCCCTTACCCGGCCCTAGGAAAGCCCAGAAATCCCCTTTTAGCACACACACCCCGCATATCCACCTACACCCCAAAGAGCCCTCATTTTGAGTGAAAGTCCCATCACTTCCCTTGTCCAAATATATACAACATTGGCTCCTTTAGCCCATACACCCGCGCGCAGTGAAACAAAAAAGAAAAAATATAGTCATGAGGTTACATCGGCATATGGCCATTTCTCAATTCTGCCACAGTCCTTCTGCCTTTGCAAACTCCTCCGCTGCTTCCGCCGTTCCAAAATAAAAGTCCCCGAGCTTGTAAGTCACCCTCAATTTCGCTGGATATACAATGCCGCACTGCACCTTGCTAACGTAGTGCCCTCTTCACCCGGTTGAAGGCAGCCCACCTCTTCGCCAGCTCCACCGTAAAGTCCTGGTATACACGTATACAAGCTCCAGCCCACTGCACCACCCGCTTCTGCTTAGCCCAGCACAGGACCGTCTCCTTCACACTATACCTACAGAAGCACAGACACTACACTTGGCGACTCACTCGCCTTTGGTACAGGTCTCCACGACCGATGGGCCCGATCCAGTTCATATCAGGAGGGATCCTCCCCCCTCCCCCAATAGTTTCGCCAGCATCGCGGCAAAATACTCAGTCGGCCTCGGTCCTTCAACTCCTTCGGGCAGCCCCCCAATCCTCAAATTCTGTCGCCTGGATCTGTTTTCCAGGTCTTCCATTTTTCCTCGCAGATCCTTGTTAGTGTCCATCACCTTCCGCATCTCCTTCCCCATCGAGGCAAGTTGATCACCGTGCTGCAATAACGTCTCCTCCACTTCCTTCAGCGCCTCCCCTTGCTCTCGCACCTCCGCCACTGCGCTCGCCACCACCGTCTTCACCGGGGAAACCGCCTCCTCCACCAGCACATTCAAAACCTCTCTCATCTCCTTCCTCATTGTCTCCATGTATTCTGTAAATTGCCTTTCGAATTCCGCAGCCATCACCTTAGTTATTTCTTCAGCTGTAAGCAATGTGGCCTCCCCTGGTGCTCCAGCCTCCATTTTCCTTGGTGACCTTTCCACTCCCCGACGCACCTTCAGCTGTTTTCCTTACGGACGTTCTTTTGCTCACCCTCGACATTTTTCTGCACTGTGCCTTCACTCTGCCGCCTCTGTGCCTTCTCCCTGCTTTTGCCGCCTCCGTGGACCCTGGGACCGGGCTTAAAGCCCCGAAAATGTCGTTCACGAACTGGAGCCCTCCATTGTGCGGCCGCCTCCCGCCCGCCATCACCGGAAATCTCCGCTGGATTCTATTATTAAGGAAGTTTTAACAAAGCAGATAGATGGGCAGCACAGTAGCAATGTGGTTAGCACTGTTGCTTCACAGCGCCAGGGACACTGGTTCGATTCCCGGCTTGGGTCACTGTCTGCGTGGAGTCTGCACGTCCTCCGTGTCTGCGTGATTTTAGTCCCGGTGCTCCAGTTTCTTCCCAAAAGTCCCGAAAGTTGTGCTTTTTCGGCAATTGGGGCATTCTGAATTCTCCCTCAGTGCGCCCGAGCCGGCGCTGTAGCGTGGCGACTAGGGGATTTTCACAATAACTTTATTGCAGAGTTAATGTAAGCCTACTTGTGACACTAGTAAAGATTACTATTAGTAGTATGATTAGAACAAGTCAACAAGGTTTTACGAAAGGAAAATGGTCTTCAGTCAGTCAATGCAGAGAAACCTGTTCAATCACAGTCACTGCACAGAAACCTGTTCAATCACAGTCACTGCACAGAAACCTGTTCAATCACAGTCACTGCACAGAAACCTGTTCAATCACAGTCACTGCACAGAAACCTGTGCAATCAGTCACTGCACAGAAACCTGTTCAATCACAGTCACTGCAGAGAAACCTGTTCAATCACAGTCACTGCAGAGAAACCTGCTCAATCACAGTCACTGCAGAGAAACCTGTTCAATCACAGTCACTGCAGAGAAACCTGTTCAATCACAGTCACTGCAGAGAAACCTGTTCAATCAGTCACTGCAGTCACTGCAGAGAAACCTGTTCAATCACAGTCACTGCAGAGAAAGAAACCTGTTCAATCACAGTCACTGCAGAGGAACCTGTTCAATCACAGTCACTGCACAGAAACCTGTTCAATCACAGTCACTGCAGAGAAACCTGCTCAATCACAGTCACTGCAGAGAAACCTGTTCAATCACAGTCAATGCAGAGAAACCTGTTCAATCACAGTCACTGCAGAGAAACCTGTTCAATCACAGTCACTGCAGAGAAACCTGTTCAATCAGTCACTGCAGAGAAACCTGTTCAATCAGTCACTGCAGAGAAACCGGTTCAATCACAGTCACTGCAGAGAAACCTGTTCAATCACAGTCACTGTAGAGAAACCTGTCCAATCACAGTCACTGCAGAGGAACCTGTTCAATCACAGTCACTGCAGAGAAACCTGTTCAATCACAGTCACAGTAGAGAAACCTGTCCAATCACAGTCACTGCAGAGAAACCTGTCCAATCACAGTCACTGCAAAGAAACCTGTTCAATCACAGTCACTGCACAGAAACCTGTTCAATCACAGTCACTGCACAGAAACCTGTTCAATCACAGTCACTGTAGAGAAACCTGTCCAATCACAGTCACTGCAGAGAAACCTGTTCAATCACAGTCACTGCAGAGAAAGAAACCTGTTCAATCACAGTCACTGCAGAGGAACCTGTTCAATCACAGTCACTGCACAGAAACCTGTTCAATCAGTCACTGCACAGAAACCTGTTCAATCACAGTCACTGCAGAGAAACCTGCTCAATCACAGTCACTGCAGCGAAACCTGTTCAATCACAGTCAATGCAGAGAAACCTGTTCAATCACAGTCACTGCAGAGAAACCTGTTCAATCACAGTCACTGCAGAGAAACCTGTTCAAACAGTCACTGCAGAGAAACCTGTTCAATCAGTCACTGCAGAGAAACCGGTTCAATCACAGTCACTGCAGAGAAACCTGTTCAATCACAGTCACTGTAGAGAAACCTGTCCAATCACAGTCACTGCAGAGAAACCTGTCCAATCACAGTCACTGCAGAGAAACCTGTTCAATCACAGTCACTGCACAGAAACCTGTTCAATCACAGTCACTGCAGAGAAACCTGTTCAATCACAGTCACTGCACAGAAACCTGTTCAATCACAGTCACTGCACAGAAACCTGTTCAATCACAGTCACTGCACAGAAACCTGTTCAATCACAGTCACTGCACAGAAACCTGTTCAATCACAGTCACTGCAGAGAAACCTGTTCAATCACAGTCACTGCAGAGAAACCTGTTCAATCACAGTCACTGCAGAGAAACCTGTTCAATCACAGTCACTGCAGAGAAACCTGTTCAATCACAGTCACTGCAGAGAAACCTGTTCAATCAGTCACTGCAGTCACTGCAGAGAAACCTGTTCAATCACAGTCACTGCAGAGAAAGAAACCTGTTCAATCACAGTCACTGCAGAGGAACCTGTTCAATCACAGTCAATGCACAGAAACCTGTTCAATCACAGTCACTGCAGAGAAACCTGCTCAATCACAGTCACTGCAGAGAAACCTGTTCAATCACAGTCAATGCAGAGAAACCTGTTCAATCACAGTCACTGCAGAGAAACCTGTTCAATCACAGTCACTGCAGAGAAACCTGTTCAATCAGTCACTGCAGAGAAACCTGTTCAATCAGTCACTGCAGAGAAACCGGTTCAATCACAGTCACTGCAGAGAAACCTGTTCAATCACAGTCACTGTAGAGAAACCTGTCCAATCACAGTCACTGCAGAGGAACCTGTTCAATCACAGTCACTGCAGAGAAACCTGTTCAATCACAGTCACAGTAGAGAAACCTGTCCAATCACAGTCACTGCAGAGAAACCTGTCCAATCACAGTCACTGCACAGAAACCTGTTCAATCACAGTCACTGCACAGAAACCTGTTCAATCACAGTCACTGCACAGAAACCTGTTCAATCACAGTCACTGCACAGAAACCTGTTCAATCACAGTCACTGTAGAGAAACCTGTCCAATCACAGTCACTGCAGAGAAACCTGTTCAATCACAGTCACTGCAGAGAAAGAAACCTGTTCAATCACAGTCACTGCAGAGGAACCTGTTCAATCACAGTCACTGCACAGAAACCTGTTCAATCAGTCACTGCACAGAAACCTGTTCAATCACAGTCACTGCAGAGAAACCTGCTCAATCACAGTCACTGCAGAGAAACCTGTTCAATCACAGTCAATGCAGAGAAACCTGTTCAATCACAGTCACTGCAGAGAAACCTGTTCAATCACAGTCACAGCAGAGAAACCTGTTCAATCACAGTCACTGCAGAGAAACCTGTTCAAACAGTCACTGCAGAGAAACCTGTTCAATCAGTCACTGCAGAGAAACCGGTTCAATCACAGTCACTGCGGAGAAACCTGTTCAATCACAGTCACTGTAGAGAAACCTGTCCAATCACAGTCACTGCAGAGAAACCTGTCCAATCACAGTCACTGCAGAGAAACCTGTTCAATCACAGTCACTGCACAGAAACCTGTTCAATCACAGTCACTGCACAGAAACCTGTTCAATCACAGTCACTGCACAGAAACCTGTTCAATCACAGTCACTGCACAGAAACCTGTTCAATCACAGTCACTGCACAGAAACCTGTTCAATCACAGTCACTGCACAGAAACCTGTTCAATCACAGTCACTGCAGAGAAACCTGTTCAATCACAGTCACTGCAGAGAAACCTGTTCAATCACAGTCACTGCAGAGAAACCTGTTCAATCACAGTCACTGCACAGAAACCTGTTCAATCACAGTCACTGCAGAGAAACCCGTTCAATCACAGTCACTGCAGAGGAACCTGTTCAATCACAGTCACTGCAGAGAAACCTGTTCAATCACAGTCACTGCAGAGAAACCTGTTCAATCACAGTCACTGCACAGAAACCTGTTCAATCACAGTCACTGCAGAGAAACCTGTTCAATCACAGTCACTGCAGAGGAACCTGTTCAATCACAGTCACTGCAGAGAAACCTGTTCAATCACAGTCACTGCAGAGAAACCTATTCAATCACAGTCACTGCACAGAAACCTGTTCAATCAGTCACTGCACAGAAACCTGTTCAATCACAGTCACTGCAGAGAAACCTGCTCAATCACAGTCACTGCAGAGAAACCTGTTCAATCACAGTCACTGCAGAGAAACCTGTTCAATCACAGTCACTGCAGAGAAACCTGTCCAATCACAGTCACTGCAGAGAAACCTGTTCAATCACAGTCACTGCAGAGAAAGAAACCTGTTCAATCACAGTCACTGCAGAGAAACCTGTTCAATCAGTCACTGCAGAGAAACCTGTTCAATCAGTCACTGCAGAGAAACCGGTTCAATCACAGTCACTGCAGAGGAACCTGTTCAATCACAGTCACTGCAGAGAAACCTGTTCAATCACAGTCACTGCAGAGAAACCTGTTCAATCACAGTCACTGCAGAGAAACCTGTTCAATCACAGTCACTGTAGAGAAACCTGTCCAATCACAGTCACTGCAGAGAAACCTGTCCAATCACAGTCACTGCAGAGAAACCTGTTCAATCACAGTCACTGCAGAGAAAGAAACCTGTTCAATCACAGTCACTGCAGAGAAACCTGTTCAATCACAGTCACTGCACAGACACCTGTTCAATCACAGTCACTGCACAGAAACCTGTTCAATCACAGTCACTGCACAGAAACCTGTTCAATCAGTCACTGCAGAGAAACCGGTTCAATCACAATCACTGCAGAGGAACCTGTTCAATCACAGTCACTGCAGAGAAACCTGTTCAATCACAGTCACTGTAGAGAAACCTGTCCAATCACAGTCACTGCAGAGAAACCTGTTCAATCACAGTCACTGCAGAGAAACCTGTTCAATCACAGTCACTGTCGAGAAACCTGTCCAATCACAGTCACTGCAGAGAAACCTGTCCAATCACAGTCACTGCACAGAAACCTGTTCAATCACAGTCACTGCACAGAAACCTGTTCAATCACAGTCACTGCACAGAAACCTGTTCAATCACAGTCACTGTAGAGAAACCTGTCCAATCACAGTCACTGCAGAGAAACCTGTTCAATCACAGTCACTGCAGAGAAAGAAACCTGTTCAATCACAGTCACTGCAGAGAAACCTATTCAATCACAGTCACTGCACAGAAACCTGTTCAATCACAGTCACTGCACAGAAACCTGTTCAATCACAATCACTGCAGAGAAACCTGTTCAATCACAGTCACTGCAGAGGAACCTGTTCAATCACAGTCACTGCAGAGGAACCTGTTCAATCACAGTCACTGCACAGAAACCTGTTCAATCACAGTCACTGCAGAGAAACCTGCTCAATCACAGTCACTGCAGAGAAACCTGTCCAATCACAGTCACTGCAGAGAAACCTGTTCAATCACAGTCACTGTAGAGAAACCTGTCCAATCACAGTCACTGCAGAGAAACCTGTTCAATCACAGTCACTGCAGAGAAACCTGTTCAATCACAGTCACTGTAGAGAAACCTGTCCAATCACAGTCACTGCAGAGAAACCTGTCCAATCACAGTCACTGCAGAGAAACCTGTTCAATCACAGTCACTGCACAGAAACCTGTTCAATCACAGTCACTGCACAGAAACCTGTTCAATCACAGTCACTGCACAGAAACCTGTTCAATCACAGTCACTGCACAGAAACCTGTTCAATCACAGTCACTGCACAGAAACCTGTTCAATCACAGTCACTGCACAGAAACCTGTGCAATCAGTCACTGCACAGAAACCTGTTCAATCACAGTCACTGCAGAGAAACCTGTTCAATCACAGTCACTGCAGAGAAACCTGTTCAATCACAGTCACTGCACAGAAACCTGTGCAATCAGTCACTGCAGAGAAACCTGTTCAATCACAGTCACTGCAGAGAAACCTGCTCAATCACAGTCACTGCAGAGAAACCTGTCCAATCACAGTCACTGCACAGAAACCTGTTCAATCACAGTCACTGCAGAGAAACCTGTTCAATCAGTCACTGCAGAGAAACCGGTACAATCACAGTCACTGCAGAGGAACCTGTTCAATCACAGTCACTGCAGAGAAACCTGTTCAATCACAGTCACTGCAGAGAAACCTGCTCAATCACAGTCACTGCACAGAAACCTGTGCAATCACAGTCACTGCACAGAAACCTGTTCAATCACAGTCACTGCAGAGAAACCTGTTCAATCAGTCACTGCAGAGAAACCGGTACAATCACAGTCACTGCAGAGGAACCTGTTCAATCACAGTCACTGCAGAGAAACCTGTTCAATCACAGTCACTGCAGAGAAACCTGTTCAATCACACTGTAGAGAAACCTGTCCAATCACAGTCACTGCAGAGAAACCTGTTCAATCACAGTCACTGCAGAGAAACCTGTTCAATCACAGTCACTGCAGAGAAAGAAACCTGTTCAATCACAGTCACTGCAGAGAAAGAAACCTGTTCAATCACAGTCACTGCAGAGAAACCTGTTCAATCACAGTCACTGCACAGAAACCTGTCCAATCACAGTCACTGCAGAGAAAGAAACCTGTTCAATCACAGTCACTGCAGAGAAACTTATTCAATCACAGTCACTGCACAGAAACCTGTTCAATCACAGTCACTGCACAGAAACCTGTTCAATCACAGTCGCTGCAGAGAAACCTGTTCAATCAGTCACTGCAGAGAAACCTGTTCAATCACAGTCACTGCAGAGAAACCAGTTCAATCACAGTCACTGCACAGAAACCTGTCCAATCACAGTCACTGCAGAGAAAGAAACCTGTTCAATCACAGTCACTGCAGAGAAACTTATTCAATCACAGTCACTGCACAGAAACCTGTTCAATCACAGTCACTGCACAGAAACCTGTTCAATCGCAGTCACTGCAGAGAAACCTGTCCAATCACAGTCACTGCAGAGAAACCTGTTCAATCACAGTCACTGCAGAGAAAGAAACCTGTTCAATCACAGTCACTGCAGAGAAACCTATTCAATCACAGTCACTGCACAGAAACCTGTTCAATCACAGTCACTGCACAGAAACCTGTTCAATCACAGTCACTGTAGAGAAACCTGTCCAATCACAGTCACTGCACAGAAACCTGTTCAATCACAGTCACTGTAGAGAAACCTGTCCAATCACAGTCACTGCAGAGAAACCTGTTCAATCACAGTCACTGCAGAGAAACCTGTTCAATCACAGTCACTGTAGAGAAACCTGTCCAATCACAGTCACTGCAGAGAAACCTGTTCAATCACAGTCACTGCAGAGAAACCTGTTCAATCACAGTCACTGTAGAGAAACCTGTCCAATCACAGTCACTGCAGAGAAACCTGTCCAATCACAGTCACTGCAGAGAAACCTGTTCAATCACAGTCACTGCAGAGAAAGAAACCTGTTCAATCACAGTCACTGCAGAGAAACCTGTTCAATCAGTCACTGCAGAGAAACCTGTTCAATCACAGTCACTGCACAGAAACCTGTCCAATCACAGTCACTGCAGAGAAAGAAACCTGTTCAATCACAGTCACTGCAGAGAAACTTATTCAATCACAGTCACTGCACAGAAACCTGTTCAATCACAGTCACTGCACAGAAACCTGTTCAATCACAGTCACTGCAGAGAAACCTGTTCAATCAGTCACTGCAGAGAAACCTGTTCAATCACAGTCACTGCAGAGAAACCAGTTCAATCACAGTCACTGCACAGAAACCTGTCCAATCACAGTCACTGCAGAGAAAGAAACCTGTCCAATCACAGTCACTGCAGAGAAACTTATTCAATCACAGTCACTGCACAGAAACCTGTTCAATCACAGTCACTGCACAGAAACCTGTTCAATCACAGTCACTGTAGAGAAACCTGTCCAATCACAGTCACTGCAGAGAAACCTGTTCAATCACAGTCACTGCAGAGAAAGAAACCTGTTCAATCACAGTCACTGCAGAGAAACCTATTCAATCACAGTCACTGCACAGAAACCTGTTCAATTAGTCACTGTAGAGAAACCTGTCCAATCACAGTCACTGCACAGAAACCTGTTCAATCACAGTCACTGTAGAGAAACCTGTCCAATCACAGTCACTGCAGAGAAACCTGTTGAATCAGTCACTGCAGAGAAACCTGTTCAATCACAGTCACTGCACAGAAACCTGTTCAATCACAGTCACTGCAGAGAAAGAAACCTGTTCAATCACAGTCACTGCAGAGAAACCTGTTCAATTACAGTCACTGCAGAGAAACCTGTTCAATCACAGTCACTGCAGAGAAACCTGTTCAATCACAGTCACTGCACAGAAACCTGTTCAATCACAGTCACTGCAGAGAAACCTGTTCAATCACAGTTACTGCACAGAAACCTGTCCAATCACAGTCACTGCAGAGAAAGAAACCTGTTCAATCACAGTCACTGCAGAGAAACCTGTTCAATCACAGTCACTGCAGAGAAACCTGTTCAATCACAGTCACTGCACAGAAACCTGTTCAATCACAGTCACTGCACAGAAACCTGTTCAATCACAGTCACTGCACAGAAACCTGTTCAATCACAGTCACTGTAGAGAAACCTGTCCAATCACAGTCACTGCAGAGAAACCTGTTCAATCACAGTCACTGCAGAGAAAGAAACCTGTTCAATCACAGTCACTGCAGAGAAACCTATTCAATCACAGTCACTGCACAGAAACCTGTTCAATCACAGTCACTGCACAGAAACCTGTTCAATCACAATCACTGCAGAGAAACCTGTTCAATCACAGTCACTGCAGAGGAACCTGTTCAATCACAGTCACTGCAGAGGAACCTGTTCAATCACAGTCACTGCAGAGGAACCTGTTCAATCACAGTCACTGCACAGAAACCTGTTCAATCAGTCACTGCACAGAAACCTGTTCAATCACAGTCACTGCAGAGAAACCTGCTCAATCACAGTCACTGCAGAGAAACCTGTCCAATCACAGTCACTGCAGAGAAACCTGTTCAATCACAGTCACTGTAGAGAAACCTGTCCAATCACAGTCACTGCAGAGAAACCTGTTCAATCACAGTCACTGCAGAGAAACCTGTTCAATCACAGTCACTGTAGAGAAACCTGTCCAATCACAGTCACTGCAGAGAAACCTGTCCAATCACAGTCACTGCAGAGAAACCTGTTCAATCACAGTCACTGCACAGAAACCTGTTCAATCACAGTCACTGCACAGAAACCTGTTCAATCACAGTCACTGCACAGAAACCTGTTCAATCACAGTCACTGCACAGAAACCTGTTCAATCACAGTCACTGCACAGAAACCTGTTCAATCACAGTCACTGCACAGAAACCTGTGCAATCAGTCACTGCACAGAAACCTGTTCAATCACAGTCACTGCAGAGAAACCTGTTCAATCACAGTCACTGCAGAGAAACCTGTTCAATCACAGTCACTGCACAGAAACCTGTGCAATCAGTCACTGCAGAGAAACCTGTTCAATCACAGTCACTGCAGAGAAACCTGCTCAATCACAGTCACTGCAGAGAAACCTGTCCAATCACAGTCACTGCACAGAAACCTGTTCAATCACAGTCACTGCAGAGAAACCTGTTCAATCAGTCACTGCAGAGAAACCGGTACAATCACAGTCACTGCAGAGGAACCTGTTCAATCACAGTCACTGCAGAGAAACCTGTTCAATCACAGTCACTGCAGAGAAACCTGCTCAATCACAGTCACTGCACAGAAACCTGTGCAATCACAGTCACTGCACAGAAACCTGTTCAATCACAGTCACTGCAGAGAAACCTGTTCAATCAGTCACTGCAGAGAAACCGGTACAATCACAGTCACTGCAGAGGAACCTGTTCAATCACAGTCACTGCAGAGAAACCTGTTCAATCACAGTCACTGCAGAGAAACCTGTTCAATCACACTGTAGAGAAACCTGTCCAATCACAGTCACTGCAGAGAAACCTGTTCAATCACAGTCACTGCAGAGAAACCTGTTCAATCACAGTCACTGCAGAGAAACCTGTTCAATCACAGTCACTGTAGAGAAACCTGTCCAATCACAGTCACTGCAGAGAAACCTGTCCAATCACAGTCACTGCAGAGAAAGAAACCTGTTCAATCACAGTCACTGCAGAGAAAGAAACCTGTTCAATCACAGTCACTGCAGAGAAACCTGTTCAATCACAGTCACTGCACAGAAACCTGTCCAATCACAGTCACTGCAGAGAAAGAAACCTGTTCAATCACAGTCACTGCAGAGAAACTTATTCAATCACAGTCACTGCACAGAAACCTGTTCAATCACAGTCACTGCACAGAAACCTGTTCAATCACAGTCGCTGCAGAGAAACCTGTTCAATCAGTCACTGCAGAGAAACCTGTTCAATCACAGTCACTGCAGAGAAACCAGTTCAATCACAGTCACTGCACAGAAACCTGTCCAATCACAGTCACTGCAGAGAAAGAAACCTGTTCAATCACAGTCACTGCAGAGAAACTTATTCAATCACAGTCACTGCACAGAAACCTGTTCAATCACAGTCACTGCACAGAAACCTGTTCAATCGCAGTCACTGCAGAGAAACCTGTCCAATCACAGTCACTGCAGAGAAACCTGTTCAATCACAGTCACTGCAGAGAAAGAAACCTGTTCAATCACAGTCACTGCAGAGAAACCTATTCAATCACAGTCACTGCACAGAAACCTGTTCAATCACAGTCACTGCACAGAAACCTGTTCAATCACAGTCACTGTAGAGAAACCTGTCCAATCACAGTCACTGCACAGAAACCTGTTCAATCACAGTCACTGTAGAGAAACCTGTCCAATCACAGTCACTGCAGAGAAACCTGTTCAATCACAGTCACTGCAGAGAAACCTGTTCAATCACAGTCACTGTAGAGAAACCTGTCCAATCACAGTCACTGCAGAGAAACCTGTTCAATCACAGTCACTGCAGAGAAACCTGTTCAATCACAGTCACTGTAGAGAAACCTGTCCAATCACAGTCACTGCAGAGAAACCTGTCCAATCACAGTCACTGCAGAGAAACCTGTTCAATCACAGTCACTGCAGAGAAAGAAACCTGTTCAATCACAGTCACTGCAGAGAAACCTGTTCAATCAGTCACTGCAGAGAAACCTGTTCAATCACAGTCACTGCACAGAAACCTGTCCAATCACAGTCACTGCAGAGAAAGAAACCTGTTCAATCACAGTCACTGCAGAGAAACTTATTCAATCACAGTCACTGCACAGAAACCTGTTCAATCACAGTCACTGCACAGAAACCTGTTCAATCACAGTCACTGCAGAGAAACCTGTTCAATCAGTCACTGCAGAGAAACCTGTTCAATCACAGTCACTGCAGAGAAACCAGTTCAATCACAGTCACTGCACAGAAACCTGTCCAATCACAGTCACTGCAGAGAAAGAAACCTGTCCAATCACAGTCACTGCAGAGAAACTTATTCAATCACAGTCACTGCACAGAAACCTGTTCAATCACAGTCACTGCACAGAAACCTGTTCAATCACAGTCACTGTAGAGAAACCTGTCCAATCACAGTCACTGCAGAGAAACCTGTTCAATCACAGTCACTGCAGAGAAAGAAACCTGTTCAATCACAGTCACTGCAGAGAAACCTATTCAATCACAGTCACTGCACAGAAACCTGTTCAATTAGTCACTGTAGAGAAACCTGTCCAATCACAGTCACTGCACAGAAACCTGTTCAATCACAGTCACTGTAGAGAAACCTGTCCAATCACAGTCACTGCAGAGAAACCTGTTGAATCAGTCACTGCAGAGAAACCTGTTCAATCACAGTCACTGCACAGAAACCTGTTCAATCACAGTCACTGCAGAGAAAGAAACCTGTTCAATCACAGTCACTGCAGAGAAACCTGTTCAATTACAGTCACTGCAGAGAAACCTGTTCAATCACAGTCACTGCAGAGAAACCTGTTCAATCACAGTCACTGCACAGAAACCTGTTCAATCACAGTCACTGCAGAGAAACCTGTTCAATCACAGTCACTGCACAGAAACCTGTCCAATCACAGTCACTGCAGAGAAAGAAACCTGTTCAATCACAGTCACGGCAGAGAAACTTATTCAATCACAGTCACTGCACAGAAACCTGTTCAATCACAGTCACTGCACAGAAACCTGTTCAATCACAGTCACTGCAGAGAAACCTGTCCAATCACAGTCACTGCAGAGAAACCTGTCCAATCACAGTCACTGCAGAGAAACATTGAGTTTCAATGTTGAATCAGACTCTTGTGGACGTTCGGTGACGGCGGTTGCACATTTGGTACCTCCTAATCGAGGCCCTGGTTTTTGGATTTTAATGCAGAGTTTAAGGGGCAGTTTTTGAACGAGCTGTTGCAGGAAGGTATAAGGAAAGTGTGGGATGTCGAAGACCCAGAAGAAGGCCGCTGGAAAGAAAGGGGCAAGCAATAGTTCGCTGTCGAGTGAACGGGTGAGCTCGGCAGGAGGAAAGATGGTAGAGGCTGGATCACTGGGTGGGGCTGCTCCCCTCACAGTGGAAACTCGGAAGTGATGGCCGGAGAATTCGAGAGGCAGTTCACGAAGCATATGGAGGTGCTGCGGAAGGAGATGATGGCTACTATGAAGGAGTGGGTGAAGAAGGCAATTGCCCTGGTGAAGGCGGCAGTGTCAAAGACATCAGCTGAGGTACAGGAGCAAGGAGAGAAGTTGTAGTGGGTGGAGGAGGCTCTGTCCCAGCAGAGTGACCAGTTCACCTCAGTGGGCGAGGAGCTGCGGTGGGTGTCGGAGGCTGACAAAGGGCTCAGAGCCAAGGTGGAGGACCTGGAGAACAGGTCGAGGTGGCAGAACTTACGAATCGTGGGCCTGCCTGAGGGGTTGGAGGGTCTCAGGCCGACCGAGTACTTCACAAAGCTGTTGGAGGAAAGAACCTTCATGATATGAGCTGGACACAGCACTTTGATCACTCAAGCCCAAAGCAAACGAGCCACCAACGCAGTTATAATATGTTTCCATAAGTTTCACGTTAAGGAGAAGGTCCTGAGCTGAGCAAAGCGAAGGTGTGAGGTGAAGTGGGAGTGTGTTGGTATTCGAATATACCAAGACTTGACAGTGGAACTGGCGAGTAGGTGGACTCTGTAGCAATGGCATGAGGTTTGGCATGATCTACCCAGTGAAGCTTAGGGTGGCCTACAATTTGAGGAACTTTGACTTTGAGACGATGGAGGCATTCGTAGAGGCCGAAGGACTGGGACTGAAATGAGAGAAGGAACTAACATTGGGACTTGGACTGAGGGGATGGGGACTGAGCCTTTAACTCACTTTTTGTTTGTTGTTTGTTCTGTATTTGTGGGGGAACAGCTGGGCTTTCGGGTTGGTTGAACGGAGGAGGTAGTTTACCTTTGTTTATAGGTTGTAGTTGGTTACAATCATATTGGGCTTTGGGGGCAGCATGGTGGTGCAGTGGTTAGCGCTGCTGTCTCACCGTGCCGAGGTCCCAGGTTCGATCCCGGCTCTGGGTCACTGTTTGTGTGACGTTTGCGCATTCTCCCCATGTTTGTGTGGGTTTCGCCCCCACAACCCAAAGATGTGCAGGGTAGGTGGATTGGCCACGATAAATTGCCCCTTAATTGGAAAATATTAATTGGGTACTCAAAATTTATAAAACAAAATATTGGGCTTTGAGGTTATGGCGGTTTTCTGGTTTTGTTGGTTTGTTTTCAGGGACTGGGTCATGGGGAGGGGATTGGGAGGACAGCGGCCTGGGCGTGGCCGCCACACTAGCAAGCGAAGGTTGGCTAGTGAACGGGAATGTGGTGGGGCGAGGGACCACGGTCATTGGAACCTGATTGAACAGGTTAGATGGGCCTGGGAGGTGTGAAAAGATCGATACTGGGAGAGGTGTTTGCAAGAGGAAGTGGATGGCTGGATTCTGGGGAGGGTCGATAGTAACAAAGGAATGGGGGCAGGTCAGGACTGAAGGGCACGCCCGGGGTCAAGATGATGGCGGTTAGGAGGGTTGGGGGAGGGGTGGCAGACCCCAGGTCAGAATAGTGGCCTGGAACGTGTTGGGGTTAGGGGGCCAATGAAGAGATCAAGGGCTTTTACAAACTCGAAGAGCTGATGTTGCAGGAAACCCAACTGAGGGCGAGGGATCAGGTGAGGCTTAGGTGAGTCAGGTTTTCCATTCGGGGTTCGATAGCAGGGCTCAGGGGGTAGCGGTATTATTGGGCAAGAGGATGAGGTTTCAGATGGAGAAGATGGTGGCGGATCAGGGGGGCAGGTAAGTGATAGTGATGGGGGCGCTAGAGGAAAGGTTGGTGGCACAGTGGGTAGCACTGCTGTTTCACAGCGCCAGGGTCCCAGGTTCGATTCCCAGCTTGGGTCACTGTCTGTGGGGAATCTGCACGTTCTCCCCGTGTCTACGTGGGCTTCCTCCGGGTGCTCCAGTTTCCTCCCACAAGTCCAGAAAGATGTGCTGTTAGGTAATTTGGACATTCTGAATTCTCCGTGTACCCAAATAGGCGTCAGAATGTGGCGACTAGGGGCTTTTCACAGTAACTTCATTACAGTGTTAATGTAAGCCTACTTGTGACAATAAAGATCATTAAAAAAAAATATGGCCCCAATTGGGATGATGTGGGGTTTGTGAAGAGGGTGCTGGGTGCCATCCCGGAACTGGATACTCATGAGTTGATAGTGTAGGGGGATTGGATTGTGGTGCGGGAACCGAAGGTGGACAAGTCTCAGCCACGCTCACTGGCCCAGTCAAGGGGTGGCGAAGGCTCTGGGCTCAGGGGGGAGAATGGAGGAGCGGACGCTTGGAGGTACTTGCACCCGAGGGAACAGGAGTATTAGTTTTTCTCCCCGTTACACAAGGTGCATTCGAGGATAGACTGTTTCATGATGGGGAAGGCGCTCTTGGCTGGGGTTAGGAGGTTGGAGTACTCAGCAATTGTGATTTCAGACCATGCTCTGCATTAGTTGGATGTGGTTTTGGACAACGGGATGGCCCAGAGGCCGGAGTGGAGATGAGACGTGGGGTTGTTCGCGGACCGGAGCTTGTGATAAAATTGGGAAGGTGATCGAGGAATATGTGGGCTTTAATTGCACGGGGGAGGTTTCGCAGTAGGTGACTTGGGAGACTGAAGGCGGTAGTGAGGGGGAGGTGATTTTGTTCAAAGCTAAGGTGGACAAGGAGGAGAGAGAGGAATGAAAAAAAACTAATGGAGGAGATTCTGGAGGTGGATGGGAGGTATGCGGGGGACCCGGACACGGTCCCTTGACCAAGAGGAAGGAGTTGCAGGCGAGGTTCAACCAGTTGTCCACAGGGAAAGCAGTGAGCCAGTTGAGAAGGGTGTGGGGGGAGATCTATGAGCACAGGGAGAAGGCAGGGCACATGCTGGCCAGCCAGCTCCAGAGGGAGATGGCAGAGAGGGGGATAGTTCAGCTACGGGATAAGGTGGGTAAGCTGGTGGTGGCCCCGGAGCAGGTTAATAAAGTATTTGAGGAGTTTTATAGGGACCGATATAGGTCAGAGGCACCAGGGGAGGAGTTCCTGGATGGGTTGGAGTATCCAAGGCTAGGCGAGGAGGATAGAGCAAGGTTGGAGGAGCAGGTGGAGGAGCAGGAGGTGAAGGAGGCCATTGGGAGGATGCAGACAGGGTAGGCGGCAGAGCCTGATGGGTTCCCAGTTGAATTTTATAAGAAATTTAAGGACAAGTTGGCACCGTTGATGGTGGGAATGCTTGAGGATGCGATAGGTAGGGGTGTCTTGCCTCAAATGATGGGACAAGCTTTGATTTCGTTGCTGCTAAAGAAGAATAAGGACCCGGTGGAGTGCGAGTCTACAGGCCCATATCTCTACTGAATGTAGATGCCAAGATAGTGGCAAAGGTGTTGCTGTCAAGGAGGTTGGAGGGGTGTCTCCCGATGGTGATTGGGGAGGGCCAGCCGGGGTTCCTGAAGGGCAGGTAGTTGTTCTTGAACGCAAGGAAGTTGTTGAATGTGATTTTGTCGCCGGTGGAGTGAAAGGAGATGCAAGTGGTAGTGGCACTGGACGCAGAGGAGGTGTTCAATCAGACAGTGGGATTACTTGATGGTGGCATTGGAAAGATTTGGAATTGAGCCGAGGTTTGTGGCGTGGGTGCGGCTGTTGTATAAGGAATCAATGGGGCAGCACGGTAGCATTGTGGGGCAGCACGGTAGCATTGTGGGGCAGCACGGTAGCATTGTGGGGCAGCACGGTAGCATTGTGGGGCAGCACGGTAGCATTGTGGGGCAGCACGGTAGCATTGTGGGGCAGCACGGTAGCATTGTGGGGCAGCACGGTAGCATTGTGGGGCAGCACGGTAGCATTGTGGGGCAGCACGGTAGCATTGTGGGGCAGCACGGTAGCATTGTGGGGCAGCACGGTAGCATTGTGGGGCAGCACGGTAGCATTGTGGGGCAGCACGGTAGCATTGTGGGGCAGCACGGTAGCATTGTGGGGCAGCACGGTAGCATTGTGGGGCAGCACGGTAGCATTGTGGGGCAGCACGGTAGCATTGTGGGGCAGCACGGTAGCATTGTGGGGCAGCACGGTAGCATTGTGGGGCAGCACGGTAGCATTGTGGGGCAGCACGGTAGCATTGTGGGGCAGCACGGTAGCATTGTGGGGCAGCACAATTGCTTCACAGCTCCAGGATCCCAGGTTCGATTCCTGCTTGGGTCACTGACTGTGTGGAGTCTGCACATCCTCCCAGTGTGTGCGTGGGTTTCCTCCGGGTGCTCCGGTTTCCTCCCACAGTCCAAAGATGTACAGGTTAGGTGGATTGGCCATGCTAAAATTGCCCTTAGTGTTCAAAATTGCCCTTAGTGTTGGGTGGGGTTACTGGGTTATGGGGATAGGGTGGAGGTGTGGACCTTGGGTAGGGTGCTCTTTCCAAGAGCTGGTGCAGACTCGATGGGCCGAATGGCCTCCTTCTGCACTGTAAATTCTATGAAACAATGACGAGTGTTTGCACTAACAGCATGAACACGCGGTACTTTGCACTGCACCGGGGTACGAGACAGGGATGCCCCAAGCCCCCCCCCATTGTTTGCATTGGCTAGAGAGCCCTTGGCCATTGCGCTAAGGAGCTTGGAACTGTGGAAGGCGATAGTGAGGGGGTGGGTGGAACGCCAACGATCTGCTGTTTATCTCGGAACTGAGCACACTGATGGGGAGTAAAACGGAGTTGCTTCAGAGAGCTGGGACATTCTCGGGGTACAAACTGAATTTAGGCAAGAGCGAGTATTTTATGGTCTCCCCACCAGAAGTAGGGGCGGGGGCTGCCATTCTGTTCAGCGGCAACCCACTTTAGGTACTTGGGAATGCAGGTGGCCCGAGATTGGGGAGGGCTCCGTAAATACAATTTCACTAGATTAGTGGAGTGTGTGAAGGCCGATATGTAGAGGTGGGACAACCTCCCTCTGTCGTTGCGGGTGGGTGCAGGCAGTTAAAATGAATGTTTTGCCACGATTCTTGTTTATATTTCAGTGCCTGCCAGTCTTTTTATCAAAGTCCGTCTTCAGACAAGCTGATCTCCTCGTTCAACTGGGGGAAGGTGGCCAGGATTAGGAGGGTGATTCTGCAGAGATGACAACAGGCAGGGAGGGTTGGGCCTCCCAAACTTGCTGTATTATTATTATTGGGCAGGGAATGCGAAGGTACGGGTTTGGAGCAAGGAGGCAGAGGCCCTGTGCATAAAGTTGGAGGTGGGCTCTTTTAGGGGGTCGGGGTTGCAGGCACTGGCAATGGAGCTGCTTCCGATGGCTCCAGAAACATATTTGGTGAGTCCAGTGGGGGGTGTCCACATTGAAGATCTGGAGGCAGTTTAGGCAACATTTTAAGCTGGGGATCGGTCAGGAGGGATGCAAGGTTTCGGAGATGAGACAAGAGGGGGATTAAGGAAATGAACTATTTGTTCCTTGGGGTGATTCGCAAGCCTATAGGAGTTAGGAGAGAAGTATGGGTTGGCGCAGGGCAAAGGGTTTAGGTACTTGTAGGGTCGGGACATTGCAAGAAAGGTTTTCCCGACTATCCCAATAGCATCAGCCTCTTCGTTACTGGAGGCGGTGCTGTCAGCGGGAGGGCTGGAGAAGGGTTTTTCTTCAGTGATCTAAGGGAGGATCCTGGAGGAGGATAGGGTGTCCATGGAGGGGATTAAGGCAAAGTGGAAGGAGGGAGGGTCACTGGAAGAGGGACTGTGGTGCAAGGTGCTGTGGAGCATGAATGCCTCGGCTTTGTGTATGAGGTTGAGGCTGATCTAGCTGAAGGCACAGTAAAAAGTCTTACAACATGAAGGAGCTGTGCTCCAAAAGCTAGTGACTCCTTACAAACCTGTTGGACTTTAACCTGGTGTTGTAAGACTTCCTACTGTGCTCACCCCAGTCCAAAGCCGGCATCTCCACATCATAGCTGAAGGTAGTATATAGGGCACACGTCACAAATTCAAGGATGGGCCGACTGTTCGAGGGGGTGGAGGATGTCCGTGAGCATTTGGAAGGAGCCTCTCAAACCTTGTTCATGTGTTTTGGTCCTGCTCGAAGCTGGAAAAGTTTTGGAGGACAGTGTTCAGTAGCACCTCGGGGGTTTTGCATGTGGATGTGGAGCCTGGTCCTTAGAAGCCATATCAGGGTGTGGGACCGGCCAGAGTTGGGCGGGTGCGGGGGCAGATGTTTTAGCCTTCACCTCTCTTGTTGGGGTGGAGGGCAGCATCTCCACCCTGTGCCTCGTCGTTGCGGGGGGGAAAACCTGGAGTTTTTGACCCTGGAGAAGGTGACATTTGAGCTGAGGAGACGAAAGAGGGGTTCTACAATTGTTGGGGTTTGTTCATCATGCACTTTTGACTGCTGAGGTGGAGGGGTTGGGGGGGGGGGGGGGGTCCTGGATTTGGGTGGGATTATTTTTTATATTATAGGGATTTTTATTCTTCTTCTGGTGAAAATCTGTCGAATAAAAATATATATTTTTTTAAAATCATACTCTAGTAGAGTTGACCCATGTCATCACCTTTTACAACTGGTATCCCATAGCCTGAGGTAACACTGTTATTCATAACTTGGGAGCTGTTCAGCAGCTCTATGCCAATTTAAGCGGATGTACTGGTAATATTTTGTTCCAGTGCAGCGACTTTAAATTTATTTGTTCTTTTTTCCTGAACACATTGACCAGGGGATTTTCACAATAACTTCATTGCAGTGTAATGTAAGCCTACTTGTGACAATAATAACAGGTAATTATTATTATTACTGTGAACAATTGGTTGATGACCGTGAGCACTTACCGCTTCTCAGGTTCTTCTTGTCAGATTTGGCCTTTGCTGCATTCGGTGTATTGGATTCTGACTCCTGATGTTAAACAAAAATAAAACAATTAGTCGTGTTGTATAAACACAGCTAACCCGGATTAGACGAGCGATCATTATAAACATCTTATTCATAAATAACAACAAAATATAACAAGATCACATTACAGGATGCAGGCTTGTCCACTTCCGGGTGCTCTTTCCTTCTTGCATATTCTCCCACGCTTCAATTTTCTCCCTCCTCTTCTCTTCTTCAATCTGCATTGTAACAACAATAACTTCACACAATCACCATGGCATTACACCGGTAAATTCTTCATTACTCTTGTACCTTTTGCCCCTATTTCTGAAACAATAAATGTGATTTGAATGCCCGTCTTGATCTGCACTCTGACCGAATCTTTCAGCTTCTCCACAACCTCTACGATCTTCCCATTGAGAGCACACTCCCACTCCTGGTATTCCTTTCAAAAATCTCACACTGATCCACATTAATCTGCTTCGGCCATTTTACTCCTGTATGTCCATTCCCTTAACTTAAAACTCTTCATAACGCCGCTTTTGAAAGTCAGAATTGATTTTGCTGCCACTAGCCTTTCAGGCCGTACGTTTCGACATGCCAGAGCATAACGACTCGCTGTTAAACAAACTTCAGCTTTTCCCCGGTTATCCAAATAATCTTCTGGAATGTCGGCCCACTGGTTCCTAACCTTTCTGCCAGTCCAAACTCTTTTGTATCTTTGGTAAATTTTGAAATTGTGCTTCCTTCGACTGAACTCCCAATCATCTACCCGTACCAGGCCAGTAATTTTAAACATCTGTTCCTAGCTGATTCACTGCACCCTTACCTCTTTCTGCTTCTCTCTGTACTTTGCTGCCTGTTCATCCAGCTCCTGCTGCATCCGATGACGAGCAGCATCCATTGCTTCCTGCCTCCTCAGAATTAATGATGGTTCTAATCTCAAAGAGAAGTAAACACTTCAATAAGCTGCACACAAGAAGAAATTGCTTCAAACAACGTACCTTCAGTTTTTCCTCAAGCAACATTTTCTTCTAAGACTTTACATTTAAAGTGTTAATGATCCTCTATCAAACAAACAACAAAGTCTGAGGAACAAGTCATTTCTGGTATCTTTAAACAAGATCAAAAGATAATTGAAGATGAGGAATGAAGATGATTTTTGATTCATTCATCCAAATAGTTTTTTAAGCCTCCCTCTTCACCCCAGTTCCAATTGGTTAGTGAATTCTCTGCCATATTTTGAAGTCCATATTGGTCACTGCCATCCACCGTAGAATGAAGGCCTAATTATAAGGAAAAGTCCAAAAGGGAAAAAAAAAATTGGAAAACATAAAAAGGGTGGAAATCATTGGGTTTTGAAGATATCTCAGTTTTTCTGTCACTCTCAGGAGTCCAACCGACTCGAAACGTTAACTCTTACTCTCTCCACAGATGCTGACAGACCTGCTGAGTTTATCCAGCATTTTCTGTTTTTAATTACAGAAGATTCTTCCTGCTCTACCTAAACTGTCACAACAATTCATCCCTAGCCACAGGAGGCATGCCGGAAGGTTGGATGATAGCCAATGTGGTACCATTATTCAAGAAGGGAAGAAGGGAAAAACCAGGAAACTGCAGGCCTGCCAGTCTAACCTCAGTGTTGGGAAACTGATGGGAGCAATTCTGAGCGACAGGATTAATCTGCATTTGGAGAGGCAGGGATTAATCAAGGTCAGAATGGATTTGTTAAGGGGAGGTCATGTCTGACCAAATGTGTAGATGAGGGAAATGCATTTGTCGTAGTCTACTTGGGTTTTAGCAAGGCTTTTGATAAGGTCCCACATGGGAGCCTGATAGCGTAGGTAAATGGGATCCAAGGAAATTTGGCAAATTGGATCCAGAATTAACTCAGTGGCAAGAAACAGAGGGTGGTGGTCAAGGAGTGGTTTTCTGACTGGAGGCCTGTGCCCAGTGGGGTCCCGTAGGGATCAGTGTTGGAGTAAATTACATAGACATGAATGTAGGAGGATTGATCAGCAAGTTCGCAGATGGTAGGAAAATTTGGCGGGGGGGGGGGGGTAAATAATGAGGGTAGCTTTAGCTGGATACAGATGGGCTGGTCAGGTGGGCTGATGTGGCAAATAGAATTCAATCCGGATAAGTGTGAGATGATGCAGTTGGGCAGGACAAACAAAGCAAGGAAAATACATGATAAATGGCAAGACCCTGGGAAGCACCGAGGATCAGATGTGCATGTACAGCTTTCCCTTAAGAAAGCAGGGCAGTCGCATGAAGTGGTTAAGAAGGCATATGGTACATTTCCTTCATTAGCCAAGTGTCATGCGAGTGTCCCTTTAAGAAAGGTTTTTGACTTATCACATGGCTTCAGTGATGTCATTGTGTGGGTGGAGCTGGACTGTGGCTCTAAGTTTTTACTTTTGCTTTGAGTTTTGGACTGGTTTGAAGTGCACAGGTTGAAACAAGTGTTTTTTCTCTGTCTTCATTTTAAAAGGTGTTCCATATACTTGGTAACTTAAAAGAGATAATTGGTTTCTGGAAGGAATTCAAATTTGCTGTTTGAGAAGGGGAACAGAGTATCAATAACAAATCTTAAAGACAGTGAGAATGCAGTGTGCTGGGCCATGCCTTTGAAAAGGGATTTTGTTATTGAATTGGAACAGTTAAGGGGGAATTCATTAATGGTTATACTTAGATTACTGTAGCTGTGTGAGGTCGTTATGTTTGTAGTTGGTAAAATTCTTGCTGTGTGCGTTTATACAAACGTTAACTCAATTCTTACAATAAAGTTAGTTTGTTTTTTGATTAAAAGCACCCAAGAAGTCCGTTGAATAACACCTGAAAGGCAGGCTCTTGTGCTCGTCTTAGCCAAATTCAACATAAAGGTTGTAGGTCAGGTGGACTCCATAATATACTTTGGAGTTGTTAAACCCTGGCCCATAACACCGAGGATAGCAAATGTTGTCCCCTTGTCCAAGAAGGGGAGCAGATACAACCCCGGTAACTATAGACCAGTGAGCCTTACTTCTGTTGCGGGCAAAGGCTTGGCAAGGTTTAGAAGAGATAGGAGGTATAATCATCTGGAAAGGAATAATTTGATTAGGGATAGTCAACACGGTTTCGTGAAGGGTAGGTCGTGCCTCATGAACATTATTGAGTTCTTTGAGAAGGTGACCAAACAGGTGGATGAGGGTAAAGCAGTTGATGTGGTGTATATGGATTTCAGTAAAGCGTTTGATAAGGTTCCCCACGGTAGGCTACTGCAGAAAATACAGAGGCATGGGATTCAGGGTGATTTAGCAGTTTGGATCAGAAATTGGCTAGCTGGAAGAAGACAAAGTGTGGTGGTTGATGGAAAATGATCAGACTGGAGTCCAGTTACCAGTGGTGTACCACAAGGATCAGTTTTGGGGCCACTGCTGTTTGTCATTTTTATAAATGACCTGGAGGAGGGCGTAGAAGGATGGGTGAGTAAATTTGTAGATGACACTAAAGTCAGTGGGGTTGTGGACAGTGCGAAAGGATGTTACAAGTTACAGTGGGACATAAATAAGCTGCAGCGCTGGGCTGAGAGGTGGCAAATGGAGTTTAATGCAGAAAAGTGTGAGGTGATTCATTTTGGAAGGAATAACAGGAAGACAGAGTACTGGGCTAATGGTAAGATTCTTGATAGTGTGGATGAGCAGAGAGATCTCGGTGTCCACATAGATCCCTGAAAGTTGCCACCCAGGTTGAGAGGGTTGTTAAGAAGGTGTACGGTGTGTTAGCTTTTATTGGTAGAGGGATTGAGTTTCGGAGCCATGAGGTCATATTGCAGCTGTACAAAACTCTGGTGCATGCAATCCTGGTCGCCGCATTATAGGAAGGATGTGGAAGCATTGGAAAGGGTGCAGAGGAGATTTACCAGAATGTTGCCTGGTATGGAGGGAAGATCTTCTGAGGGAAGGCTGAGGGACTTGGGGCTGTTTTCGTTAGAGAGAAGAAGGTTAAGAGGTGACTTAATTGAGGCATACAAGATGATCAGAGGATTAGATAGGGTGGACAGTGAGAGCCTTTTTCCTCGGATGATGTCTAGCACGAGGGGACATAGCTTTAAATTGAGGGGAGATAGATATAAGACAGATGTCAGAGGTAGGTTCTTTACTCAGAGAGTAGTAAAGGTGTGGAATGCCCTGCCTGCAGCAGAAGTGGACTCGCCAACACTAAGGGCATTCAAATGGTCATTGGATAAACATATGGACGATAAGGGAATAGTATAGATGGGCTTTAGAGTGGTTTCACAGGTCGGCGCAACATCGAGGGTCGAAGGGCCTGTACTGCGCTGTAATGTTCTATGTTCTAAGACATAGCGCATAAGAGCAGAGAGGAGTGCTGGAAAATGGGATTAAAATAGGTCACTGTCTTTTACTGCCATGACGCAATGGCCGAAGGGCCTTTTCTGTGTTCGGTGACTATGGAAGTGCAGTGATAGGAAATAAACCCTTCTCTCACTCTTTGTCTCCTTGTTTGTGTTTCCTTGTTTCAATCCCATATTCCCGTGCCTTTATATTTCTTCTTGTAGTATATTGGCTCCCGCTCAGAATTAATTTCTTTCGGTTTGAATGGTAAGATGTGCCAAGTGCTCATCCAGGTACCTTTTAAAGGATGTGAGGCAACTCGCCTCTACCACCCTCCCAGGCAGTGCATTCCAGACCGTCACGGCACTCTAGGTAAAAAGGATTTTCCTCACATCCCCCCCCTAAATTTCCTGTGTCTCACCTTGCACTCATGCCCTGTCATGAGTGACCCTTCAACTAAGGTGAACAGCTGCTCCCTATCTACTCTGCCCAAGCCCCTCATAACCTTGTGCACCTCATTCAGGTCACCCTTCAGTCTTCTCTGCTCCAATGAAAACAATCCAAGCCTATCCAACCTCTCTTCATAACTTAAAGGTTCCATCTCAGGCAGCAACCTGGTGAAGCTCCTCTGCATCCCCTTCCACTGCAATCACATCCTTCCTATAATGTGGGGACCAGAACTGCACAGTACTCCAGCTGTGGTCGCACCAAAGGATACCACAAGGACTGTGCGGTGGTCATGGACAGTTGCATCTGCAACAGGCAGGTTGGTGAGGATGAGGTCACGTACGTTTTTCCCTCCTGTTGGTTTCTTCACCACCTGCTGCAGTCCCAGTCTAGCAGCTATGTCCTTTAGGACCCGGCCAGCTCGGTCTGTGGTGGTGCTACCGAGACGCTCATGGTGATGGATATTGAAGTCCCTGACCCAGAATACATTCTGTGAAATTGTCACCCCCAGTGCTTCCAATTTGGTGTTCAACATGGAGAAGTATTTATTCATCAGCTGAGGGAGTGGGGCGTTGGTAATCAGAAAATCAGAAGGAAGTTTCCATGCCCATGTTTGACTATGGTGCTATGAAACATCATGGGGTCCAGAGTTGATGATCTCTCCCCTGACTGTATACCACTGTTCCACCACCTCTGGAGGGTCTGCCCTGTCAATGAGACAGGACATGCCCAGGGATGGTGGCGTCTGGGACATTGATTCTGTGAGTCTCACAATGTCAGGCTGTTGCTCAACGAGAACCTCTACAGTCCAGAAGGAGGCCATTCGGCCCATTGTGTCTGCATTGACCCACCAAAGGAGCACCCTAGCTAGGCCCACTCCCCTACCCTATCCCCGTAACCCCATAACCTCCCCTAACTTGCACATCCCTGGACACAAAGGGACAATATTATCAAGGCTAATCCACCTAACCTGCACATCTTTGGACTGTGGGAGGAAACCGGAGCACCCGGGGGAAATTCACGCAGGCTGGGAAAGATCATGCAAACTCCAGACGACAGTCACCCAAGGCCAGAATTGAGCCCGGGTCCCTAGAGCTGAGAGGCAGCAGTGCTAAACACTGTGCCACCTCGACTAGTCCGAGAGACAATTCTCCCAATTTTGGAACAAGCTCCCAGACATTAGCAAGCAGATCTTTGCAGGGTCGACACGGCTGGCTTTTCAATTGTCATTTTCGGTGCCTAGTTTGAAGCTGGGTAGTCCACCCAGTTTCATTCCTTTTAGCCTTTGTAGTGTTTGATACAACTGAGTGGCTTGCCAGGCTATTTCAGAGAGCCGTTAAGATTCCAGCATGTGGCTGTGGGTCTGGAATCACAGACCAGGCAAGGACGGCAGATTTCCTTCACTAAAGGACACGAGTTAACCAAAGAGTTTTTTCTGACAATCGGCAATGGTTTGGTGATGAGCATTAGAGTATCAACCAGCTGGCGTGGTGGAATTTGAACCCACATCCCCAAAGCATTAGCCTGGGCCTAGAGGATTACTAGTCCATTGACATTACCACTAGTTCCTCCCAATTCTGCTCATCCAAATTTGAAAGCTACAAATTCATAAAATAATTCAAAAAAGTGCGAGATTGATACCCAATTATTTCACTGATTAAATCACTGATCAAATGACAAGTTAAAAACACATTCAGAGATGAGGAGCTAACAAAAGCAAAGTTCATTCGAAAATGTAAATAAGACAAAGTCGGTACCAAGCTGGGCCTCCGAGGCCTGTGTCCGCTTGTGGCTTCTTGACTGCAGCATCCCGTTGATTCTCTGCAGGACAAAGTAGATGGCAATGGAGCTGAAGAGGATGTACCAGCCATATTCAGACAAGATGTGCAACACCTGCGCAGCTGGAAGAAAAAGAGAATCAACTGCGGACACTCGATACAGCTGTGAAAATAACCAGCACAAATACTCCAGCTCGGGCTGCACATTACAGCTCTCGTGGCCCAGTCTGTATGTTCAAAGCAGATGGAAGAGGCAAAGCAGCCAGGGTTCCTGCTCCCTCTCGAGACCTCTTAGTTTCTCAACTTTAAACTTTAGAGTTGCCAGTTATTATTTCCCCAATTAAGGGGCAATTTAGCGTGGCCAATCCACCTAGCCTGCACATCTTTGGGTTGTGGGGGTGGGCCCCACGCAAACACGGGGAGAATGTGCAAACTCCACATGGACAGTGACCCAGGGCCAGGATTTGAACGCGGGTCCTCAGTGCCGCAGGAGTGCTAAGCCACCCCCCCGAAAGCAGGGATGCCCACTCTCTTCCAACCCCCCTCCCCTCCCCAAAAAAGCAGGGACGCTCACTCTCTTCCAACCCCCCCCACAAAAGCAGGTATGCCCTTTCTCTTCCAACCCCCCCCCCCACAAAAGCAGGGATGCCCACTCTCTTCCAACCCCCCCCAAAAGCAGGGATGCCCACTCTCTTCCAATCCCCCCCCCCAAAAACAGGGATGCCCACTCTCTTCCAACCCCCCCAAAAAAGCAGGGATGCCTACTCTCTTCCAACCCCCCCACCAAAAGCAGGGATGCCCACTCTCTTCCAAACCCCCCCAAAAACGTAGGGATGCCTACTCTCTTCCAACCCCCCCCTCACCCCCCCCCAAAAGCAGGGATGCCCTTTCTCTTCCCCCCCCCCAAAAAAAAAGCAGGGATGCTCATTCTCTTCCCCACTCACAAAAGCAGAGATACCCACTCTCTTCCACCCACCCCCCCAAAAGCAGGGTTGCCCACTCTCTTCCACCCCCACTCCCTCACCAAAAGCAGGGATGCCCACTCTTCCAATCCCCCAAACAGGGATGCCCACTCTCTTCCAACCCCCTGTTGCAGGGATGCCTACTCTCCTCCCCCCTCAAAAGCAGGGATCCCCACTCTTTCTCCACCCCCCCAAGCAGGGATTCCTACTTCCCCCCCCCCTAAAGCAGGGCTGCCCACTCCCCCCCCTAAAGCAGGGATGCCCACTCCCCCCCCCCCCCCAAAGCAGGGATGCCCACTCCCCCCCCCCCCCTAAAGCACGGATGCCTACTCCCCTCCCCCAAAGCAGGGCTGCCCACCTCCCCCCCCCTAAAGCAGGGCTGCCCACTCCCCCCCCCAAAGCAGGGCTGCCCACTCCCCCCCCCAAAGCAGGGCTGCCCACTCCCCCCCCCCCCCCAAAGCAGGGATGCCCACTTCCCCCCCCCAAAAGCAGGGATGCCCACTTCCCCCCCCCCCAAAAGTAGGGGTGCCCAATTCCGCCCCCAAAGCAGGGATGCCCACTCCCCCCCCCAAAGCAAGGATGCCCACTCCCCCCCCAAAGCAGGGATGCCCACTCCCCCCCCCCTAAAGTAGGGCTGCCCACTCCCCCCCCCCCCTAAAGCAGGGATGCCCACCCCCCCCCTAAAGCAGGGATGCCCACTCCCCCCCCAAAGCAGGGATGCCCACTCCCCCCCCAAAAGCAGGGATGCCCACTCCCCCCCCAAAAGCAGGGATGCCCACTCCCCCCCCCCGCCAAAGCAGGGATGCCCACTCCCCCCCCCAAAAGCAGGGATGCCCACTCCCCCCCAAAGCAGGCGTGCCCACTCCCCCCCCCAAAAGCAGGGATGCCCACTCTCTTCCAATCCCCCCCCAAAAACAGGGATGCCCACTCTCTTCCAACCCCCCCAAAAAAGCAGGGATGCCTACTCTCTTCCAACTCCCCCACCAAAAGCAGGGATGCCCACTCTCTTCCAAACCCCCCCAAAAAGTAGGGATGCCTACTCTCTTCCAACCCCCCCCCCCCAAAAGCAGGGATGCCCTTTCTCTTCCCCCCCCCCAAAAAAAAAGCAGGGATGCTCATTCTCTTCCCCACTCACAAAAGCAGAGATGCCCACTCTCTTCCACCCCCCCCCCCAAAAGCAGGGTTGCCCACTCTCTTCCAACCCCCCCAAAAAAGCAGGGATGCCTACTCTCTTCCAACCCCCCCACCAAAAGCAGGGATGCCCACTCTCTTCCAAACCCCCCCAAAAAAGTAGGGATGCCTACTCTCTTCCAACCCCCCCCCCCCAAAAGCAGGGATGCCCTTTCTCTTCCCCCCCCAAAAAAAAAAAGCAGGGATGCTCATTCTCTTCCCCACTCACAAAAGCAGAGATGCCCACTCTCTTCCACCCCCCCCCCAAAAGCAGGGTTGCCCACTCTCTTCCACCCCCACTCCCTCAGCAAAAGCAGGGATGCCCACTCTTCCAATCCCCCAAACAGGGATGCCCACTCTCTTCCAACCCCCTGTTGCAGGGATGCCTACTCTCTCTCCTCCCCCCTCAAAAGCAGGGATCCCCACTCTTCCTCCAACCCCCCCCCCCCAAGCAGGGATTCCTACTCCCCCCCCCCAAAGCAGGGCTGCCCACTCCCCCGCCCTAAAGGCAGCGGCTGCCCACTCCCCCCCCTAAAGCAGGGATGCCCACTCACCCCCCAAAGCAGGGATGCCCACTCACTCCCCCCAAAGCAGGGATGCCCACTCCCCCCCCCAAAGCAGGATGCCCACTTCCCCCCCCCCAAAGCAGGGATGCCCACTCCCCCCCCCCCCAAAAAGCAGGGATGCCCACTCCCCCCCCCAAAGCAGGGATGCCCACTCCCCCCCCGAAAGCAGGGATGCCCACTCCCCCCCCCTCCCAAAGCAGGGATGCCACTCCCCTCCCCCCCAAAAGCAGGGATGCCCACTCCCCCCCCCCAAAGCAGGGATGCCCACTCCCCCCCCCAAAGTAGGGGTGCCCAATTCCGCCCCCAAAGCAGGGATGCCCACTCCCCCCAAAGCAGGGATGCCCACTCCCCCCAAAGCAGGGATGCCCACTCCCCCCCAAAGCAGGGATGCCCACTCCCCCCCCCCTCAAAAGTAGGGGTGCCCAATTCCACTCCCAAAGCAGGGATGCCTACTTCCTCCTCCCCTCCCCAAATGCAGGGATGCCCACTTCCCCCCCGCCCCCAAAGCAGGATGCCCACTTCCCCCCCCACCCCCAAAGCAGGGAAGCCCACTTCCCCCACCCCCAAAGCAGGGATGCCCCACTTCCCCCCCTCCCCCAAAGCAGGGATGCCCACTGCCCCTCCCAAAGCAGGGATCCCCACCTCCCCCACCCCCAAAAGCAGGGTTCCCCACTCCCTTCCCCCACAAAGCAACACTTCCCCCCCCCCCAAAAAAAAGCTGGGATCCCCACTCTCTTCTCCCCCCCCCCCCAAAGCAGGGATGCCCACTGCGCCCCCAAAAGCAGGGATGCACACTTCCCCCTCCCCCCCAAAGCAGAGACGCCCACTTCTCTCTCCCCCCCCACCCCTCCAAAAGCAGGCATGCCCACTTCCCCGCTCCAGAAGCAGGGATGCCCACTCCCGTCCCCCCAAAGCACGGATGCCCACACTCCCTGCCCCAAAACAGGGATGCTCACTTCCCCCCACAGCCTGGATTCCCAGATCACCCTCAACACCCCTACCCAAGTCTCCAGTCCTAGGCTGGGGTCTCCCAAGGATTCCGAACATATCTCTCCTGAATGCTGCTGTGAGCAATCCACAAGGAAAATTGCAGGTCAGTAAAGTTTGCACTTGGGGATTTAGACTTCTTCCCCACCTACCCCCCAGACTGCTTTGTCCCTGCACATTTCACAAGATTCCGCTCGGTTCTTTATTGGAAATGACTGAGGTCAACATTCCAAAGAATAAAGATAGATAGGTGACGGTGAGAGGGGCTGGGAGGAAGCAGTCAGTACAGGGATCCCCTGTGGTCGTTCCCCTTAGTAACAAGTATACTGCTTTGGATACTGTTGGGGGGGGGGGGGAAACTTACCAGGGGTAAGTCATGGGGTACAGGTCTTTGGCACAGAGTCTGTCCCTGTTGCTCAGAAGGGAAGGGGGGAGAGGAGTAGAGCATTAGTCATTGGAGACTCCATCGTTAGGGGGTAGATAGGAGATTCTGTGGGAAAGAGAGAGACTCGCAGTTGGTGTGTTGCCTCCCAGGTGCCAGGATGCGTGATGTCTCGGATCGTGTTTTCGGGATCCTTAAGGGGGAGGGGGAGCAGCCCCAAGCCGTGGTCCACATAGGTACCAACGACATAGGTAGGAAAAGGGATAGGGATGTAAGGCAGGAATTCAGGGAACTAGGGTGGAAACTTAGATCTAGGACAGAGTTATTATCTCTGGGTTGTTACCCGTGCCACGTGATAGCAAGACGAGGAATAGGGAGAGAGAGGAGTTGAACACGTGGCTACAGGGATGGTGCAGGAGGGAGGGTTTCAGATTTATGGATAATTGGGGCTCATTCTGGGGACGGTGGGACCTCTACAAACTGGATGGTCTACACCTGGACCAGAGGGGGTACCAATATCCTGGCGGGGAAATTTGCTAATGCTCTTCGGAGGGTTTAAACTAGTTCAGCAGGGGCTTGGGAACCTGAATTGTAGCTCCAGTATACAGGAGGTTGAGAGTAGTGGGGTCATGAGTAAGGTTTCAAAGTTGCAGGAGTGTACCGGCAGGCAGGAAGGTGGTTTAAAATGTGTCTTCTTCAATGCCAGGAGCATCCGGAATAAGGTGGGCGAACTTGCGGCATGGGTTGGTACCTGGGACTTCGATGTTGCGGCCATTTCGGAGACATGGAT